>NC_090730.1:40985593-40998093 GCF_036898095.1 Palaemon carinicauda
ATACTCTTCAAGGCACAACGTAGTCTGTCTACATCTGCCGACGTCCGCTTGGTAGCTGCCAACGGATCTGCGATACCCACCTACGGTTACGAGAACCTCACATTATCGTTCGGAAACGGTAAATTCAATTGGAAGTTTCTCGTTGCTGACGTCACAATGCCAATCCTCGGTGCGGATTTCCTCTCTCATCTCCACCTTCTGGTCGATGTCGCCCACCGACGATTGGTCAACGCAGACTCGTACTTGTCGACACCTCTTCAACCCGCCCCCTCTAACCTCACTCTCCACATAAGCGCACCCACGGATGCCTACGCCCACCTCCTCACGTCGTACCCGGAAGTTTTCCGTCCAGAACTTCGCCAAACGCCCACGGTTCCTGCCAAGCACGGTATTTATCACCATATCAAGACGACGAGACCCCCAGTCTTCGCAAAATTCAGACGTCTGGCACCGGAACGATTGGCAGCCGCCAAACAGACGTTCGCCGAAATGGAGAAAATGGGCCTTTGCCAAAAGGCCTCCAGCCCATGGTCGTCACCCTTACACATAGTTCTGAAGAAAGACGGCTCCCTCCGTCCGTGCGGGGATTACAGGCGCCTGAACATGCAAACAGAACCGGATCATTACCCCCTCCCAAACATTGCCGATGTAACCTCCTACCTGCACAAAGCGAAGGTTTTCTTTACGCTCGACCTCTTGAAGGGGTATTATCAGGTGCCTATGAACCCAGAAGACATCCCCAAGACCGCCATCACCACTCCGTTTGGCACATACACCTTCAAATTACTCCTGTTTTGGCCTTCGTAATGCTTTGGCAACGTTTCAACGTCTCATGGATGGCATCTTAGGGGACCTCCCTTTCTGTGTATGTTATGTGGACGACATACTTGTGTTCTCCTCCTCAAAAGAGGAACACCTCCGTCACCTGCGCATCGTGCTCCACCGCCTGCAACAAAACGGCCTTGTAGTCCGGTACGACAAGTGTACCTTTGGCGCCAACGAAGTGTCGTTCTTAGGGCACCGTATCACTCCTGAAGGAGTCCATCCCCTCCCTGAGAAGGTAGCAGCCGTTCAGAATTTCCCCGCGCCCTCGACCGTCAAAGCTCTGCAGGAATTCTTGGGCATGATCAACTATTATCACCGTTTTCTGCCAGCCATTGCCGCCACTATTGCTCCCCTCTACGCCTCCCTCAAGGGCAAGCCAAAGGACCTGAAGTGGGGTCCCCTTCAAGAAGCAGCCTTCTGCAATGCAAAGAAGGCCCTATCAACTGCTGCGGCTCTCACTTTTCCTATCCCACACGCCCCTCTCCTTCTCTCCACCGATGCCAGCGACGTCGCTATTGGTGCAGTACTTGAGTAGGTGGTCAAAGGCTCGCCCCGCCCATTGGCCTTCTTCAGCAGAAAACTGTCCAAGTCAGAATCGGGTTATTCTACCTTCGATCGAGAATTGCTGGCGGTGCACTTGGCTGTCTATCACTTTCGCCATTTCTTAGAAGGTACGCCCTTCGTCATTTGCACAGACCACACGCCTCTGGTGCACGCCTTCACTCGACAGTCTGACGCCTGGTCCGCCCGTCAACGCCGACATCTCTCCGCCGTGGCTGAATACAATTGCACCCTCCAATACGTCCCTGGGAAAATGAATCCCGTTGCCGATGCCCTGTCAAGAAACACGTTGGCTGCCGTTCAACTGGGATTGGATTACAACGCCCTGGCTGAAGCCCAACGACAGGATCCAGAGTATCAAGCTTGTAGGACATCTTGCACGTCCCTCCGTTGGGAGGATTTTCCCCTCGAAGACTCCAACACCACCCTCCTCTGTGACGTCAATACTGGTAGACCACGACCTTAGATTCCTGCTCCCATGCGCCGACAGGTGTTTGATCTCATCCACGGCCTTTCACATCCCTCGTGCCGTTCTACTGCACAGCTGCTGAAGGCAAAGTTCATTTGGCACGGCATTTCTAAGGATGCTAAGGATTGGGTCGTGACTGTACTTCTTGCCAAACTTCCAAAGTACATCGACACACGGATTCAGGAGTGGGCACCTTTCCTGAACCTCAGCGTCGTTTCGCACACATTCACGTCGACGTTGTAAGCCCCCTACCCACATCACAAGGACATCGTTACCTGTTTACCGTCATCGACCGCTCCACTCGTTGGCCTGAAGCCATTCCCATGGAAACTGCAACGTCCGCCTCATGTACATCTGCCTTACTCTCTGGATGGATTTCAAGATTCGGTATCCCTGAGCATATTACTTCTGACAGGGGAACCACTCTCGCCTCTCAATCATCGCACCCTCAAAGCAGGTTTGATGTCCTGCTGCAAGGATTGCAACTGGTTTACTCAGCTTCCCTGGGTCCTCCTTGGACTAAGGACCACTCCTAAAGACGCCCTCGACATCTCGGCAGCCGAAATGGTGTATGGCGACCCGTTGGTCGTCCCTGCCGGATTTTTTCCTTCTACAACCTCCTCCGACGATCTCCAGCGCATACGTCACGTCGTGGGAAAATTTACTCCGTGCCGCCAGACTTACAGGCCCCCAGCGAAGCATCACATACCAACAGACTTGCACTCTGCAATGCACGTCTTCCTGCGCAACGACACCAGCAAGCCACCACTAACGCCCCCTTACACGGGCCCTTTCCTTGTGATCCGACGCAGTCCGAAAGCATTCCTCCTAAACATTCGGGGCAAAGAAGACTGGGTCTCCATTGATCGTCTAAAACCTGCTTATCTTCTGCCAGATGACCCGCCTACAGTTCGCCTCTCTAGATCAGGGCGGCCTATTTAACATGTACAGTATGTCATTTTTAGGGGGGGAGCCATGTACCAACCGTGTTTCACACAATTGTACATAATTCCTTTTGTATATATTATGCTTGTATCTTCGCTCTTCCCTCGCACTAAAACGAACATGAAAATTCATGTCTGGTTTTTCCTCTGTGATATTGTCTGTCTTGTGAACTTGTTATGTCTGGTTGCCTTGAGGTTTTGTATATAAGGAGAGTGTTCCACAATAATATAACTCAGTCGTTTCCAATCTGCCTTTGAGTTCACACCCTTACTCGGCGCCGTCACATGCCACCCATATTATAAAATTGCATTAAGGATTGATAATTTATGTTAATTCTATTGATATATGACTATAAAAATGCTTGTATCCTACATACTATGAAATATTATTATTATTATTATTATTATTATTATTATTATTATTATTATTATTATTATTATTATTACTTGTATTATCTTTATTATTATTATTACTTGTATTTTCTTCATTATTATTATTACTTGTATTATCTTTATTATTATGATTATTCTTCTTCTTTTTCTTCTTCTTCTTCTTCCTCTTCTTCTTCTTCTTCTTCTTCTTCTTCTTCTTCTTCTTATTATTATTATTATCGTTATTATTATTATTATTATTAGCAAGCTAGAACCCTAGTTTGAAAAGCAAGATGATATAAGCCCAAGGGCTCCAACAGGGGAAAAAAAACAGCGAGGAAAGGAAATAAGGCCTACCTATATTCATTACTGCTCATTTTCATATCATCACACAGGGAAGTGGAATTTTTAAAATACTTTTGTTCATTCAGTCATACAAATCTTCGTTGAAATTGTATTATTCTATTGATCTCGCTCACCTTCCATCCCGGATTTTAATGGAAAATAAAATCCCAGGAGTTATTAATGAGATAAATGAGATAAAAATATGCCAGCTGTGATACTGATGTCATGAGCCACGCTAAACCCCACCCATCATCACTCCAAAAGCCCCCCTCGCCAAAAAAAAGAAAAAAAAAAGAAAAAAAATTTTAAGACATAATGTGAGCAAGAATATCTGCTCAAGTAAAAGTAATTGATTTAAGAAAATATTTGTCGCTTGGAAAACTGAATGGTTCAAATAATAGTTTTTTCATCACCTCTAAATTAAGGAGATATATAGTTCTGGAGCTATCCTAGTATATTCTAAAGGTTTTATAGCTATTACTTTCCTTGTGATATAGATTTGAGCTATAAAAATACTTCGACAGTTTCATTAGTAATGCATCAAACGTTCGAGATACAGGAGATAATAATCTCCATGTATTCGAGTTCCTGAGCATGGGAGGAAAATTAAGTTCTTAATGGATTGCTTTTAAATTCTGTTTGAGTAGAATTCTTTAAGGTAATACAGATAATTTCAGCTTTTATAAATCTATCTCAGTACCTATCGTCAAACATCACTTGTCTCTTTCGATGTGTTTTTAATATCCAATTCAGAGACATGATACATTTTTTTTTTTTCGTTTTCCTGAAATGTAAAACGAAAGGACGATCTAGTTTACTTTTCATTGGTGTCCTATGTGGTAATGTCCCTGACTGGTGATCGCCAGACTGGGGTTCGAATCTTGCTCAAACTCTTTAATTCCTTGGGTCGTTGCAACCTCTCCATCCCTGTGAGTTAAGGATGTAGGGGTTGGAGGAGCCAACATGTCGATCTGGTGAGTTATTAGCAGCCCCCGCCTATCACTACTAGGTCCTAGCTTGGGCGGAAAGGGACTTGGACGCTACTCATATGTTTATATGGTCAGTCTCTAGGGCATTGTCCTGCTTGATAAAGCAATGTCACTGTCCCTTGAGTGGCCGTTAAACCTTTAACGTACTACGGAACTAAGTTATGTAATGTGTAACTTGAAGATATTTAAATGATACTGAGGAAGATAAAATCCTGCAAGCTGATTATCATACCGGTATTCTAATATTTATGGAGAAGTTATGAAGTGTGTAACTTAAAGGTGTTTAAATAATACTGAAGATCAAATCCTGCAAGCTGATTATCATACCGGTATTCTAATAATTATGGAAAAGAAATATGGCCGTGCTCTCTAAATAGATGTGGAAAAAGCAGCCGACTATCAATCACACTGTCTATCGCAATGCATCTAGCTGAGAATTATACTAATTCTCTTCCGCGTGGAATGGAATGGCGCATAAAAGCTCGCTTAAAATATCTCTATTTAAAAACATTCCGTATGCAAATCACGTCTGTATTAGACATTTCTTATAAAAATGGATTGGTTTTAAACATATGAATATGTCGTTACCCCAAAGGAAAGTATAAAAAGACTCGTAAAATCTACAACTCTTTTTGGCTAAAAAGAGAAACTGCATTATATTCATGGGGTTTCCGATAACTAAGTCCTCTGCGTTCTCCGTTTGGGATGCTTTTTCCAGGCTTTGGACTTCAGGCCTATGTTGACGGACAGATTGGCATTAAGCTATAGAAAAAGGAAAAAGAAAAAAAAGGAGGAAGTGTTTTTCAATCTGCGTAGCATATAAAACTTGTTTTATCCAAAAAGAAAGAAGAAAAGAAAATACTAATAATGTTATCTTGGTATGCACGTCCATATTACTTTCTCTCCTGTGCTTCGTATTTCAATGTATTTCGCTTTTCGTTTTTACTCTGTAGCTTTCTATTTTTCTATGAAATAATGTTGGATAAAGATTGAAAATTATGATAATAATAGACGATAAATGTTAAAGCAGACGATGTCATAGAGAACTTAAAAGAAAACAATAACAAATACTATTATTCGTTAGAGATTTTTCTCAGGAAATGTAGTTTTTATAATTAATTTCACAAAATATAATGGACCAGATAGCAGCATATTTTGAGAAGAATATCTCATTTCCGGAGATAAGTATATAAAGTGATGCGTGTACTTCTTGGGAATTCCTCTTTTGATAAAACCCGTTAGCAACCTAAAAATTGAAGGTTGTGGTAATTTGTCAAGATGGGTGCAATTGAATATATAGAAACATTGGATTTCACAATAAAATAACAAAAGTTTCTACTATCTGAATGATCTTGGTGCCATATCATATTTTTTTTACAATGTACAATCAGAATTTTAAGCCAGAGAAATACTCACTGGCTTTCTTGTAGTAACAAAGTGTATGTCAATGGAAAGCCAGGGCATACTGGAAAGGACCGCGTCTGTGAAACTCAGCATTGGGCTCAGTATCAGTTGAATAATTATTAAGTGTACCTAAATCATTAGTTTAGTCCTCCAAATGCTGTCTAATAAGCCTAGCACCAGTTATCTACTGTATTAAATGTTGTTTAAAATAGATGTTTTCTTAGAAAACCGAGCATGAATTGATAAGGTGTGACAATGTGGGAATGTCAAGCCAATGATAGTGAGGTTTTGCACTGTTTAGCATGTATTATCCTGATTGATTCACAGATTACACGGGACCTAAATTATAATGGAGGAAAGATCGAGCTAAGTTTTGGTCATATATCTTTATTCGCAAACCTAATCGTATCCCATACCTTATTGTGTATGGTGTGATGAAGGTGGTGAAAGAATAACCTCTTGGACTTAATTAACTGAATATAGATAATTATCATACTGTGATACCTTGAAGACGATTCACGAAGATGGAAAATACAGATCCAAGACGTCTGAATTCTAGACTGATTGGAGCAAGGGTTGGCTTTGCCGGAGGAAGAAGAGTGAAGAACTCAAGACAAATAGTACAAAACAACCACAAGAACATGATGGCTACACTATGATTCTAACTAATATTCCTTTATTGCACACAATTAATGATACGTCTACTTTTATGGATCCAACTAGACTTGATGTTGGTGTTAACATTAGAGAAACTTTGAGGTAGAACAAGGCATAATATCACAAAAGTTGTTGCCTAGTGTACAATAACACAAAACTGAAGAGATAGAAAAAAGAAGAGAAAAGTGTGCTTGAGCCAGTACAAAGATAAACCAAGTCACATAGAACCATCCTTAAAAGCATCAAGTACTGCATTTGTGACAACAAAGAAGACCCATCCTTTGAACTCAGATAGGTTATGATGATGCACCTTAATAACAACTTCATGAATGTACCCAAACTTTAAATTGCAAAAAAGTTTTTGCAAGTCTCAGCTGGGCAGATGTTATTGCTTAAAAGTTCAAATACCATTTTGCTTGCTTAACAGACTTTTACAATAGAGAGGGACGTACCTCAGAGCAACTAGAACACTGTAACAGGAACGTGCACCCGAAAAGGATGCCCAGCCGCAGGCATTTTCTGGTATATATATATATATATATATATATATATATATATATATATATATATATATATATATATATATATATATATATATATATATATATATATATATATCATAGACTCCTTTAAGGAAGGACTGGAACGTCAGGACCTCGGGGTTTTTAACTCGAGTCTGAGAGACTTCATGCCTGATTTTTTTTTAAATTGACATATATTATGTATTTTCAAATTTTAAGATAATTTTGCTCCCACAACTTTTCCTATTTTTAACTCGTTTTCTATGCAAATCCCATTTTCTGTTCAAAACTCTGACTAATGTGTTTTGTTTCTGTTTTTGTTATAGAAACTGTCCAGCTGGTGATCTCACAATATGCCACGTCACTCTAGCTGCTTTGGTTTTAAAGGGAACTATGATGGGACACCTTATGTAAAAGTCATATCCTTCCCAAAAGATCCTGAGGAGAGGGAGAGATGGATATTGGCAATGCCGAATGAGAAAGAAAGCTTGAGACGCTTGAAGGAGATATATATTTGTAAGACACATTTCAATTGTGAATGGGTGTCAGTTAAGGGTGGCAAGCGACCCAAACAACCTCCATCAATATTTCCTGGAATACCAAAATCAGCTTTGAAGCAGGTTACCTCAGCCCCACGCCCAACATCATCTTCTACATCACAATCAAGAGCTAAAAAGGTGCATGCAGCTGCTGAGGCTGCAGACAAAATCCGAGATTTCGACCAATTTCGCGCCAAAATTAGCTCCTATTTTCCTGGTTTTAACGTCATAAAAGACCAGAAAGATCTCTACCTATCAAGAACTGACTCTACTGGACAAACTGTCAAGCAGTTCTTTCATCTACAACAAGTCAACTCACCTTTTGGATTCCTATTCTTGAATAGAGTTGAGAAAGATGGCATTGAGGCACCTAAACGACTTTTTCCTTTGCAAAAGAACAGCTTGCTCTCAAAATGGTCCCAGATTAGATCCATAACTGAACAGGTAAACACCTATGAGTACACAAGCCAGGAAAGTCTTCAGTACATAATAAGCCAGCTCTGCAAAATGACTGAGGTACACGAGCTTCCTCATTTAACCTTCATTCTGTCACAGCTGCGGCTTGTGTTCAAACCTCCTGATGGTCGTCGATTTCATACTGACACTCTGATATTCGCAATGCAGCTTCACAACATATCACCCAGTGCATACAAAATGATTCGTCGATCTGGCTTAATCATTCTACCATCAACAAAAAAGATAAAAGAGGTGCTTTCTAGTAGTCTGCAGGACTCCAACCTCAAAACGCTATTCGACCAGCTTAAGCCGCAGCAGCGTTTTGTGAATCTAATGTTTGATGAAGTAAAGCTGATCGAGACATTGCGATTTTCTGGAGGACATGTTCTAGGATATGCTCAAAACGTTGCAGCGGGTAGTGACCATGAAATGCTTGCTTCACATGCTATGGTTGTTGAAGTTGCCTGCCATTTTGGTGGTCCACGCTATATTCTACGCGTTTTACCCTGCAAAAAGCTAGCTGACGATAAGCTGAGTGAACTTCTTACTGAAGCTGCCTCAGCTGTAGTTGGTGCTGGCAGTACTGTGATTTCTTTGATATGTGACAATTGCAATACCAATCGCAGTGTTTATTCGAAACTTGGAGGACCTGGAAGTTGTCAAGTGCTATCCATTCAAGATTAATCTATGTTCTTAGTGTACGACTACGTGCACGTCTTCAAAAATGTTCGTAACAACTGGATTACTGTTGATGGCCAGACACTCTCATATCTTGTACATGGCAATGAGTACAAAGCTTACTGGAGTGATATTCGGAAACTTTATGAGATCGACCGAGCTACTCCTATTCGCTTAACCAAGCTGACGCACACCGCTGTTTTCCCCAAACCCCTTCAACGCCAGAGCGTACCCTTAGTATGTCAGGTGTTCAATGACAAGACTGTCGCTGCCTTAAAGACCTTCAAGGATTCATTGGGCATCAGCGAAGGCACCATCATTCTCACCCAGGCAATGAGTGAGTGGTTCAAGATGATGAATGTGAAGGACCGTTTCTCAGCTAGACATCTACGTGACGAATCCAGACAGCCTTGGACAGCAGACTGTACATCTTTCACGAAGTTGGAGGACGCTTGCCAAATTATATCGACCTGCACATGGCAAAGAGGTAGTGGTCGTAAGCTGAAGTTAACTAAGCAAACTGCTGAAGCATTCATTGTGTCTACACGTAATAATGTGGCTGCTGCCAGATTGCTTCTGGCAGAGAAAGACTTTGACTACGTTCTTCCTGCTATATTCACGGATGAAGCCTTGGAAAAGTTTTTCGGTCAAGCCAGGCAAAGAAGTGGTGGGAACTTCTACATTGATGTAGTGGACATTATGGCTGCAGCAAAAGTTACAAATTTGCAGACACTTCTAAAGCATGACATTATGCCAGAGTCTAGTTCTCGTGTGCTTGATTGCGACAAGAATTGTACTTCTTCCATAAATCCAGATGAGCGAAGTGAACTCATTGACGAGATCACTCCTCAAGACACTCGGGAGCTCTTGAGGTCTGCTGATAACCTTAAGCATAAAGTTGTATATTTGGCTGGATACCTTGTTCATAAATATTGTAATAACAATATCGCACCTAAAGCCCATTTTCAAATATAAATATTCATAGAAAACGTACAGAAAATAATATTTCTCACTCCTAAGCGTAGTAGTCTCACAAAATTGATGCCCTCGATAGAATAGCTGAGGTGAAGGATTTAGAAGATGGTGATATCAAGAAAATGAATAAGTCTGAATTAATTAAAGCTTTGAAGACTGCAATCGCCCATATCAATGAGGAACCAAAACCTGAACTTACCTCTCTGACAGGCTTGGTGGATGATGCTATGCAGAGAATCCCAGACAGAGAAGCAGATGGAATGCCAAAACAATGCATTAACGACATTGTCACTGCTGTTGTTCACGCATTAGGCCCCCTTATTCTTTTCAACAAGCAAACAGAGACAGAAAAAATGAAAAAAGAACATACAGGGGAATGCATATAATCATGATGCTCTTGAGCAGTACTCCAGGAAGGAAAATATTAGAATTCATGGTGTCCCTGAAGATAAAGAAGAAGATACAACCACACTAGCTGTGAACATCATGAATGAGGCTGTTAAACCTGAGGACGATAGGGAACCACCTGTGAAAACCTTCACACGAGCAGATATAAGTATTGCCCACCGGTTGCCGAGCAGAGGAGCGACCAAACCAATTATTATAAGGTTTGTAAGGCGCGAAGACAAGCTTTTACTTATGAAAAACAAAAGTGAACTGCGTAGACGCCAAGGACCGAAAGTTTTCATCACGGATGATCTTACACCCCTTCGAAACAAAATGCTACAAGCCCTTAAAAATGACGAAGGAATTGCTCGGGCATACAGTTTGGATGGTACAATTTTTGCTGTAGAAAAAAGTGCAAGTGGAGGGGACGGTAGAAGAGTCAGGGTAAATTCCCCTGAGGATCTTTATAAGATAGGATGGAAAGAAGATAAGATGAACAGTCACGGCCTAACTCTACAATTTACATAGGATAAGTGCGACCCCTTCATAAATGGAACGGATACGGAAACGAGACAGGACAGTGGAAATGGAATTGATAGCAACAAAGATAACTTGGATAAAAGCTATGCAAAATATAAGTCATTCTCTGAGCTGAAGATAGCTAGTTTGAATGTTAATGGACTACACAGTAAAGCCAGATTTGGTATACTTGAGATATTTGTACAAGATTTTGATTTTATTTGTTTATCTGAAACTAAATGCCATTATATCGACGATGACTTGTTTCCGGGGTACTCGCATTTTATTAAGAAACAAAAAATGATATTACACTTCCGTATGGAGGTATACATGGAATCTGTATGTTAATTAGAAGAGATAGGGAAAATAGTGTAACATTGATCGAAGACACAGTGTCTGATTCCTTATTATGTGTAAGATTTTATTGTAGGGAAACACTGAATGATATTATTATTTGTGCTTTGTATATTCCACACGAGGGATCACCTTATTGTTCATCTAATATCTTTGATGTTATTGCTGATGATCTTATGAACTTGAATGTAAAATATGAGTTACCAATTATATTAGCTGGTGATTTTAACTCAAGAACAGGCTTACTTAATGACTTTATAGATGACGACCCTTAGCAAAATATCGATTTAAATGATTTTATTGATGAATGTCTGTTTAGATCCAAAAGGGAATTAGAAACTCTTGTTCTTAGCACAGATCGCTATAACAGTGATGTTATTACTAATAACCATGGTCGTAACTTAATTGAACTGTGTAAAATGCTTGACGTTAAGGTAGTTAACGGGAGGTTTGGGGGGGGACAGTGGCGTGGGGGATTTCACTTGTTTCACAGCTAATGGTAAAAGTTGTATTGACTATTTTATTGTTTCTCCTAAACTTATGAGTAGTATTACGGATTTTAATGTTGAGCAATATGACAGGTGTCTGTCCGATACTCACTCAACCCTCTCTATGGTATTACGGTTGGAAGAGACTTGTAATATGAGACCACCGGAAATACAGGAGGAGGAAAATTTAGATTTAGATAGTAAGGAAACCTATGATATGAATAATTCTGAATATGAAGAACTTAAAACAAAATGGACAAATGACATAAAAAATGAGTATATGGAAGCATTCAGTACTAGAGATATTAATTTATTAGACCAGAAATTAGATTCACTGAACCTTTTGAATGTAACCCAGAATATTATGGATGATATTGTAAAAGATTTAGGAAAATTATATATTGACCCTGCTAAAAACATTGGCATTTTTAAAAAAGTTTATCAAAATAAGTCTAAAACAGGGGATTGCAAAAAGGTTAGCAAACCATGGTTTGACAAAGACTGTTCTAGTAAAAGAACTGAATATATGAAAGTAAAAAACAGGCTTAAGAAAATCAAAACAAATGAAGCTAGAAACGAACTGAAAGCTAGAGCTAAAACATATAAGAGAATAATTAATAAAGCTAAGAAATCTTTCAGAAAAAAATTTCATAGAAATGTTAGAAATCTGAGAAAAAGTAGTAGTAAGGATTATTGGGATTTGTTAAAGAATACTGATAAGAGTGAGCTGATTTGTAAAATTGCACTTAAAACATTTCGAGATTATTTTGCTAAACTCAGTCGAGGTAATGTTGAACCTGATGATAGTGAACACCCTGATAATTTCGACCCAAGCATTATTAACCAGTTAGTTAACGAAGAATTAAATAGAGTTTTTACAGTAGATGAGATACAAATTCAAATAAGAAAACTTAAGAGTAGAAAAGCATGTGGTATTGATAATATCATAAATGAGTTCCTTAAAAATTGCCCTCATGATATGCTAAATGTTATATGCAAAATTTTTAACATTGTGTT
>NC_090730.1:41013093-41020593 GCF_036898095.1 Palaemon carinicauda
TTTGTAGGATTACCAGGTTCTTTTAAGAAATATAAATGGCTAAGTATAAAATAAAGGATAAAAGGTCTTGCTTATTTCGAAATAAATATAACAATTTGAAAAAAAGGAAAATGAAAATCACAAAAACAAACAAATTACATTCAAATGAAGAAAGTGCAAAAATTGCAGCACCTTTACATAAATATCAAACTCCATAGATTTCTTCATCAGATATATATTCTTTTTTTGGGGGGGGAGGAGGGGGGGTTGTCGTCTTAGATTCACGAAGAGAATTTCTGATATATGCGTGAGCCGGAATGAGAAATGAGAAAAGCTGGCGTGTCGTGATGCTGGAAATATCTATCTTATTGTTTCGGTTCAAGTCCTTATTTTCTTTCATTTTTGTCCCTTGTTTCCCCATAACGGAGATTTCAAGAAACTGACTTTGCGTATGTGATAGGAATAAAACACAATATAAAGAAAAATAGCTATTTTGTTTATATTCCATAGGCAATAAAAATGAATGAACTGGATATAGATTTTATTTCTCCAAAATGGCAAACGATGTAACATTAAATCGGCATTAAATGAAAACGAAAAGATTGTAATGCATTTATGAATTGAAGCTAATATATTCTTTAAAAATATCACTTTAATTTCGAAGGAAAGCATTAAACAATCTGCATTCGTTATTATTCCAGTTCTCATATCCATGGAGAAAATAGGAATGACCTAACATATTTTGTTAGAAAATGAAGTTAATAAAGAAAAACGTCCTCTAAGAACATGTGTAGCCTACGCAAATCATTACCCCTGACCCAAGCGTGTCCTAAACAAACAATATCTAGATTTTCCATCTACAAGCACGTCGCTGTTCTACAAGCAAAGTCATTAAACTTTCATGGAATTACAACTATCTCTAACAAATGACTCCCTAAATCCAAGCAGAGAGCGAATTTACTCAGTGTATTCCAGAAATCCATGTAAGCAAGTTGAAGGCCAATTCTGTAGTCGAGTTCTTCAAGTTATGGAACTAATCCTTTTCGTTTGAAAGATCAAAGATCTGTAAGCTCATTGAGAGCTCAGTCCTTGCATAATACTTGTAAAATGAAATATATTTATGTTTCATTAAATTTTCAACTGACCTAACACTGAAATCGGATTATAATTCATTATGGAAAAGTAATAAATTTCGGTCAAAAAAAAAATCTCATTTTATTTATTAACGAAAGCCGACTTTTACCAATTCGAAATTTTTTTCTTCGTGAAACTGCCTACACTACCACTGGATGTAAAGATTTTTCTTTTTCCAATGGAATGGAAAATATTCTCTGTATTTACAGCGTGACCATGCTAAATATGACGGTAATATAAAGTCGAGAACATACCATCAGACGGAGGATCGTGACTTATGGTGTAATAAATCCACTTCATAAACATGGATCAGTTGACACAAAAAAAGATGAAGCACGACGGAACTAGAAAGAAAAAAACAGGACGGTACGACAAGACAGAAAAACATGGATTGCTTTCATTATTTTGCGATACACGGTATTATTATTTGCTTGAACATTAGTCATCTCTGGGGCTTTACATGTCAGAAATTTTAATGAGTAGAGGGTGATGTGATATGGAAATGGAAATGGAAATTGAAAAACAATACAGTACGACACGAAAAGGAAACATGAATCTAATTTGTCCTGTCGATGTTATTTGGCGTAACACTTGATTATACTGTTGCTTGAACAAGTGTAACGTATAATCTTTCCCACGTCAGAATTTATCTATAATTTGAAATTTTCACCATTCTATTCATTACAAGTGATATTTCGGTATGGAGCCTCTCAACTGATTTGCACTGCAACCGATTTTGTGTCCGCCTTGAGCACGCATATACAGTATTATTATTATTATTATTATTATTATTATTATTATTATTATTATTATTATTATTATTATTATTATTATTATTATTATTATTATTATTACCAGTTAGGCTACAACCTGAGTTGGAAAAGCAAGATGCTCTAAGCCCAAGGGCTTTATCAGGGAAAAATAGCCAAGTGAGGAAAGGAATTGAGGGTATAAATAAACGATATAAGATGTAATGAACAATTGAAAATAAAATATTTTAAAAACATTAACAATATCAAAACAGATATTTCATATTATATAAACTATTAAAAGACATATGTGACCCTGTTCAACATAAAAACATTTGCTGCAAGGTCGAACTTTTGAAGTTCTACTGATTCAACTACCCGATTAGGAAGATCATTCCAAAACTTGGTCACAGCTGGAATAAAACTTCTACAATACTGTGTAGTATTGAGGCTCATGATGGAGAAGGCTTGACTATTAGAATCAACTGTATGCATAGTATTAGGAACAGGATGGAACTGTCCGAGAAAACCTGAATGTAAAGGATGGTCAAAATTAGAAAAAAATTTATGCAACATGTATAATGATCTAATTGAACGACGGTACCAGAGATTAATATCTAGATCAGGAATAAGAAATTTAATAGACCATTAAGTTCCTGTCCAATATATTAAGATGAGAACAAGGAGCTGAAAACCAGACAGGAGAACAATACTCGAAACAAGGTAGAATGAAAAAATTGAAATCCTAAAACACTCTCAAAAAGCCCATTATTTTTGTAATTGCAGAAGACACAGACCTAATGTGTTTTTCAAAAGTAAATTTGCTGTCGTGAATCACACCTACAACTTCAAAAGAGCTATACAGAGTTAAAGAAACATTATCAATGATCTGGATGTTGAGGCGCCACTGTCTTTGACCTACTTACATTCATAGTTTTGTTAAGATTCAACTTCCTAATCCATAAATTGCACTAAGCACTAATTTTAGCTAGACCTCTATTAAGGGATTCAGCGACCACAGATCTACATTCAGGAGATGGAATTGATGCAAAGAGAGTAGCATTATCTGCATATGCAACAAGCTTGTTTTCTAGGCCAAACCACATGCCAGGTTTATATAGTATGACAAGTAATGGGCCAAGAACACTATCCTGAGGAACACCAGATATCACATTTCTGTACTCACTATGGTGCCCATCGAAAACAACTCTTTGCCATCTATTACTTAAAAATTCAATAATTATGCTAAGAAACGATCCAACCACTCACAACTGTTTGAGTTTGAAAACAAGGGCATCATGATTAACATGGATAAAGGCAGATCTAAAATCAAGGCCAATCATACGAACTTCCTGACCACAATCGAGGGATTTCTGTACAGCATTGAAGATTGTAAGAAGGACATCACATTCACCAAGGCCTTTACGAAAACCAAATTGCAAACTAGAGAACAGATGATTACCTTCAGCAAACCTAGACGTTTTGCCAAAAGACGTTAAAAAACTTTAGATAATATGGGAGTTAAGGAAATTGGTCGGTAATCAGGTGGCCTTGAGCTACCACAAACACATTTACGTAGTGGAGTAACATTACCAGTTCACCAACTAGTGCTAAAATCTCCTCTTCTTACGAACTTGCTAACTTTGGAGCTAGGAAATCTGCAGTCTTTATAAGAATAAAGGAAAAATAACATTTTGGTCTACACCTCCAGAAGCATGAAGGTTCATCAAGAGAACTTTAATTCTACTTGATAGAAAAGCTAAATTAGTTAGTTTAGCCGCACGAAAACATGGATGAGGAAATTCCAGTTTCACACTACTCTGCTTACTGTCAAACACAACAGCCAAAAGGGCTGCCTTTTCCTTTGGACAGGGAGTGTCAGAGCCACCTGGCTTAAGTAAAGAAGGAGCTGTTGTATATACACCAAAGAGTGCAGATTTAAGGGCAGTCCACCACTTATGTCGCTGGGTTGTACCAGAAAGCGTATATCTTATAGTTAAATTGTATTCCATTTCAGTTGGAACATAAACTCACTGAGCAAAAGCTCGAAGCTGAGTATAGCTATTCCAGGTCAAATATGAACTTTAACCTTCGAAAGATGATAGGTTTCCTGCTTCTCCAAATAAGCACGTCTACAATCATCATTAAACCGTGGGGTTGTCCTTCACGTGGTACCGTAATCCATGAGAAGGGATACGTCTATGGATCATGTCAACTAAATTCTCATTAAAAGGGACAATACGATCAACACTACTATACAATTGTGAACAATTCAAGCCAGATGATCACGCAAAATCCCATTCCTGTCTGTTTGAGATTTCATATAAATTTCCATGTGTATGATACATCAGGGCAGGCTGCTCAGTGTTCACTACTAATGAAATCAACGCATTATCAGATGTCCTAACTCAAAATCCAATCTTACTTGTTATAACACCAGGGGAGGCGGGGTATACGAGGTCGAAGCAGTTACCAGACCTGTGATTAGCTTCACTTATGATATGCTCACAGCCTGATTCATAGGCAAAGTCTAAAGCTCTTAAGTAAATATTAATGTGTAGGAGACATATAGGTATATATAGTTAACAAAAGAAAATATATTTCATACTCTCCTATTACTCTAGATATGATGAAACTTATTTAGTTTTTCTTATGTTTGTCGTGCGCAGACACACACACATCCACACACAAACACGCACACACACACACACACACACACATATATATATATATATATATATATATATATATATATATATATATATATATATATATATATATATATATATATATATATATATATATAAATATATATATATGTATATATATATATATATATATATATATATATATATATATACATATATATATATATATATATATATATATATATATATATATATATATATATATATATATATATATATATATATATATATATATAGAAGGACTGGGTAGAAGGAATTATGTAGTTGTTATGGGTGACTTAAATGCTAGAGTGGGTGCTGGAGAGGTAGAAGGTGTCATTGGGAAATATGGCGTACCAGGTGAAAATGAGAGTGGTGAGAGACTGGTAGATATGTGTGTTGAACAAGAGATGGTAATAAGTGCTAGCTTTTTTAAAAAGAAAGATAAAAATAAGTATACATGGGTAAGAGTGGCAAATGGAAGAGTAGTAGAAAGGGCATTAATGGATTATGTGTTGATAACTAAAAGAATGTTTGGAAGATTGAAAGACGTGCACGTGTTTAGGGGTATGGCTAACGGTATGTCTGATCATTTTTTGGTGGAAGGAAAATTAGTTGTAGCAAAAGAGTGGGGGAATAGAGTAGGTGGATGTAAAAGGGAGCTACTGAGGGTTGAAGAGCTAATAAAACCGGGGGTAAAAAGTAAATATCAGGAAAGGTTGAAAATGGCATATGACGAGGTGAGAGTAAGAGAAACTGGTAATTTAGAGGAGGAGTGGAAGTTAGCAAAAGAAAATTTTGTTGGGATTGCAAGTGATGTATGTGGCAAGAAGGTTGTTGGAGGCGGCATGAGGAAGGGCAGTGAATGGTGGAATGAAGGAGTGAAGGTAAAAGTGGAAGAGAAAAAGAGGGCTTTTGAAGAATGGCTGCAGAGTAATAGTATAGAGAAGTATGAAAAATATAGAGAGCAAAAGGTGGAAGTAAAGCGCAAGGTACGTGAGGCAAAGAGGGCAGCTGACCTGAGGTGGGGTCAGGGACTGGGTCAGTCATATGAAGAGAATAAGAAGAAGTTTTGGAAAGAAGTGAAGAGAGTAAGGAAGGCCGGCGCAAGAATTGAAGAGACAGTGAAAGATAGAAATGGAAGGTTGTTAAAAGGAGAGGAGGCAAGGAAAAGGTGGGCGGAATATTTTGAAAGTTTGCTGAATGTTGAGGATGATAGGGAGGCAGATATAATTGCGGTTCTAGGTGTTGAGGTGCCAGTGATGGGAGATGAGAATGAGAGAGAGATTACAATAGAGGAAGTGAGGAGAGCACTAGATGAAACGAGAGTAGGAAAAGCATCGGGTATGGATGGTGTGAAAGCTGAGATGTTGAAGGAAGGGGGTGTGACTGTACTTGAATGGTTGGTGAGATTGTTTAATGTGTGTTTTGTGTTGTCAATGGTACCAGTAGATTGGGTCTGTGCATGTATTGTACCACTATATAAGGGTAAGGGAGATGTGCATGAGTGTTGTAATTCAAGAGGTATTAGTTTGTTGAGTGTAGTTGGAAAAGTGTATGGTAGAATACTGATTAATAGGATTAAGGATAAAACAGATAATGCAATCTTGGAAGTACAGGGTGGTTTTAGAAGAGGTAGGGGTTGTATGAATCAGATTTTTACAGTTAGGCAGATATGCGAGAAATATTTAGCAAAAGGTAAGGCGGTGTATGTTGCGTTTATGGATCTGGAGAAAGCATATGATAGAGTTGATAGGGAAGCAATGTGGAATGTGATGAGGTTATATGGAGTTGGTGGAAGGTTGTTGCAAGCAGTGAAAAGTTTCTACACAGGTAGTAAAGCATGTGTTAGAATAGGAAAGGAGGTGAGCGATTGGTTTCCGGTGAGAGTGGGGCTGAGACAGGGATGTGTGATGTCGCCCTGGTTGTTTAACTTGTATGTTGATGGAGTGGTGAGAGAGGTGAATGCTAGAGTGCTTGGACGAGGATTAAAACTGTTAGGCGAGAATGATCATGAATGGGAGGTAAATCAGTTGTTGTTTGCGGATGATACTGTACTGGTAGCAGACACAGAAGAGAAGCTTGACCGACTAGTGAGAGAATTTGGAAGGGTGTGTGAGAGAAGGAAGTTGAGAGTTAATGTGGGTAAGAGTAAGGTTATGAGATGTACGAGAAGGGAAGGTGGTGCAAGGTTGAATGTCATGTTGAATGGAGAGTTACTTGAGGAGGTGGATCAGTTTAAGTACTTGGGGTCTGTTGTTGCAGCAAATGGTTGAGTGGAAGCAGATGTACGTCAGAGAGTGAATGAAGGTTGCAAAGTGTTGGGGGCAGTTAAGGGAGTAGTAAAAAATAGAGGATTGGGCATGAATGTAAAGAGAGTTCTATATGAAAAAGTGATTGTACCAACTGTGATGTATGGATCGGAGTTGTGGGGAATGAAAGTGATGGAGAGACAGAAATTGAATGTGTTTGAGATGAAGTGTCTGAGGAGTATGGCTGGTGTATCTCGAGTAGATAGGGTTAGGAACGAAGTGGTGAGGGTGAGAACGGGTGTAAGAAATGAGTTAGCGGCTAGAGTGGATATGAATGTGTTGAGGTGGTTTGGCCATGTTGAGAGAATGGAAAATGGCTGTCTGCTAAAGAAGGTGATGAATGCAAGAGTTGATGGGAGAAGTACAAGAGGAAGGCCAAGGTTTGGGTGGATGGATGGTGTGAAGAAAGCTATGGGTGATAGGAGGATAGATGTGAGAGAGGCAAGAGAGCGTGCTAGAAATAGGAATGAATGGCGAGCGATTGTGACGCAGTTCCGGTAGGCCCTGCTGCTTCCTCCGGTGCCTTAGATGACCGCGGAGGTAGCAGCAGTAGGGGACTCAGCAGTATGAAGCTTCATCTTTGGTGGAAATGTGGGAGGTTGGGCTGTGGCACCCTAGCAGTACCAGCTGAACTCGGCT
>NC_090730.1:41025593-41038093 GCF_036898095.1 Palaemon carinicauda
AGGAAGCCATACGTTTCTGTATTTGTTGCTTGCACTTCGTAACATATTTGGCACTTCTCGAGTGTTGAATCAAGCGCCCTCCCGGCACGGAAAAAATATCGAGCTCTTGTTTCTGACACGAATTAACGCCACCTTTATCAACAAGTATTTATTCTCTAGCTGTTGTATTGATATAATTTTGAGAATAAGTCTTAAATAATATTTTTTGTATGCAATTCCAGCCTTTTATATTTATATTTATATTTATATTTATATTTGACCGTAAAAATTCCGTTTCATTTCAATGTTAATATAGAGAAGTCCATTAACCTCTATTGTTTTCCAGTAAAAAAAGAAGAAAAAAAAATATATTTCTGTATTCATTTCAATTTGGGTTTGTTTAATTTTGCCTACGCTAAATACATTATTTCTTAGGACATGTAAAATAAAATGATAGAATCCCTCTACCTATCAGACTTCAAATTAATTCATAACCTAATTACGAGAGTTGCTGGTTAGTGCAGTTTCGCAACAAAATCTATAAACCAAAAATTTATTATTGCTATGAACTGCAGGAGCACAGATATATAAGCTATGTTTAAAAAGAGGGAACAGTTGCTTGAAACTCGAGGCATGTCTTGAAGAAAAGATTAACATAATTTAGGAAATTTATTTACGGAGACGGATATTGGGAAATTTTTTTTCTGAAATGAAAACCAGGACATCAGACACCGTAAAAACGACGCAAGAAAAAAATTATTAAAATCTCTAACCAAGTTTCTCTAGAAAGTTGATGAGGAGGGCTGTAGTTTCACTGACCACATTTTAATAAGTTAATAAGGAAAGGAGATTATACAGCATTTAAGGAATTTGCAGAAAAGGGATTATAGGGTAATAATAATAATAATAATAATAATAATAATAATAATAATAATAATAATAATAATAATACTACTACTACTACTACTACTACTAATAATAATAATAATAATAATAATAATAATAATAATAATAATAACAATAATAATAATTTCAGACATTAAGTCCTATCACAAGTTGATCTTTATGATTATATTTTCCTAAATAGAAGATGACGGTTAGTAAATTTTACTAGAACCGATAATTCTGTTTTGTTTAAATAGCTTAAATGATGATTTCAAATGGATTGAAGTTTTGTACCTAAGAAAATTGCCTTATCCACCATTAACCAAAAAACAACAGAATGTTTTTGCTTCAATTGTTTTTTTTTTCATATAATTGAGACACGATCTAGTCAAGAATGCATCTATCCCTGGGATGTATATACCCATAAGGTTCAACTATAATCAAGGCTTATGGTATAAATCGTGTTTTTAAGAGCAATGATAAAGTTACTGTGATTTCTTTTAATTTAATTAATTGTTCTGCTTTGTCATTTGCAAATGGATTTCTTAATTAGATTGCGTTTTATAAAACGGTCATGTATTTACCAATATTCAATTTGTAAAATCTCTTTACTTTTTATACATTTAATTAAAAGCTATTAATTATCAGCCAATTAATATTTTGCCTAAAGATGGAATCCACTTACCGTAATGAGCAAGTTACCCAGTAAATCGATTATATGTTTTCATTAATGAATTGCGTCCAAAAAAAAAAAAATTAGTTTAGTAATAAATATGCAAAGTTCATGAGTCTCTTTATAATAGATTATTCACAAAGAAAGGTTACTCTTGGGAATATACAGTCCATTCCGGGAAAAAAAACACATGTATGAATCGTATATAGATTTACCATTCTCTTGAGATATTCGATAATTATTCTTCGACTGATATATATGTAGTGATGAAATAGTTGTATCTTTATGGAAATAAAAATAATAATATCATTATTATAATATTATATTATCATTATGATTATTATTATCATTATAATCATCATTATTATCATCATTATTATTATTATTATTATTATTATTATTATTATTATTATTATTATTATTATTACTTGCTAAGCTACAACCCTAGTTGGAAAAACAGGATACTATAAGCCTAAGGGCTCCAATAGGGAAAAATAGCCCAATGAGGAAAGGAAATGAGGAAATAAATAAACTACAAGAGACGTAGTGAACAACATAAAATATCTTAAGAACAGTAACAACATTTAAATAACACTTTCATATATGAACTATAAAACTTAAAAAAAAACTAGAGTAAGAGAAATAAGATAGAAAAGTATGCCCGAGTGTACCCTCAAGCAACAGAAATCTACCACAAGACAGTGGAAGACCATTGTGCAGAGGCTATGGCATTAACTAAGACTAGCGAACAATGGTTTGATTTTGAAGTGTTTTTTCTGAAGAGCTCCTTACCATAGCTAAGGAGTGTCTTCTACCCTTACCAAAAAGAAAGTAGCCACTAAACAATCATAGTGTAGTAGGTAAAAACTCTTGAGTGAAGAACTGTTTGGTAATCTTAGTGTTGTCAAGTACTGTATATGACGATAGAGGAGACTGTGGAAAGAATAGGCCAGATTATTCATTCGGTGTATGTGCAGGCATAGAAAAATTAACCGTAACCCGAGAGAGAGAGCTAATGTAAGACTGTCTAGCCAGTCAAATATGCATATATATATATATATATATATATATATATATATATATATATATATATATATATATATATATATATATATATCTATATATATATATATATATATATAAAGATATATATATATATATATATATATATATATATATATATATATATATATATATATATATATATATATATGTGTGTGTGTGTGTGTGTGTGTGTGTGTGTGTGTGTGAGTGTGTCTGTGTGTGCGTGTGTGTAGAATATTTGAAAAAACCTAGGTGTTTTGCAATATCTATAAATAGTCTGGAAGCAACATACTTTCAGGTGTGTCAAAATTATTCAGTAAAGCCAAAATAAACTTTAGTGCAATAAAGCGGCATTCTGTTATTTTCATATTACTTTCAGAATTTTAGAATGTACAGTACATCATTATATTTATAATCTGTTTACGATATATTTACGAGTGGAATGACATCTAATCAACTATTGGGCTGTATAAAAAGAAGCTTCAATGGAAGGATAATGGAGGCGGAGAGGGAAAAACAGGAGCAGCCACAAGAGACGAGACAATTCTTTTTTTTTTTTTTTGTTACAATAGACATTAGATTTTTGTCACCTAATTGGATTTCATATAATCATTTTCAAAATAGAGAACAGTAGAGATAAAATGTTTTCGGATGTCTTAGAGGCAAGGAAAGCATCTGACTGAATGATGTAATTAGCTTTATTACGGTGTACGCTTAATTGTGTCATTACGATCATGATAAGTAGCAGAAAATAAATTATACTTATAAAATTATAAACTCAATAAAGTAACACATGAAAGTTAACATTGATCTACAATCTCTTAATAATATGAACAAATAAATAAGAAGGGAAGGTGTGGAGAAGGCTATTTTTCTTTTTGATAGCAGATGTCTACCAAGTTCTTTGGTCTTTTACTGTCTATTATATTGCCGCTTCCTTTTTCTTGGATTAGTAATAAACGACTCTTCCACCCATCCTGATTTAAGGCGAGTATTATTGCAATATGTTACTTAAGAAAATTATATAAAAATATAAAATGTTTTTTACCACTGATCTGACTTTTTTTCAGTCTATATTTAAATCAATTCTTTTATCCGTGGAAAAAACCTCGGTTATATTCCACTTCAGAAGTGAGGGAGCAGAAGGCGAATTACTATTTTTAACATAAAGTGCTTCCAGTCATAGAAACAAATGAAGTGGCTCTTTAATTATTCTTTACCACTTCAAACACAAACTCCTAACATCTAAAAGCTGGTCAGGAACTGAAAGCGAGAAAGTGGTGTGGGATATTAGCTTTTTATGATGCAATCCGTGTTCGTAGGTTAGAATTCCTTAGCACATAAAATTGGAAATAAAATTGTGCTTTTTGAAATAAAAATTAATTTTTAATGGAAGAGAGAGAGAGAGAGAGAGAGAGAGAGAGAGAGAGAGAGAGAGAGAGAGAGAGAGAGAGAGAGAGAGAGAGAGACTAGCATATGTAGATGTACGAAGGCAAATAATTCCTGACAGGAAAAGATTTGCCCTCGGTGATATTATCATGGAAAAAATGGATAGATCAAAGCCAATTTGTATTACTTGGAAAAACTAATAGGTAGAAAAGCAATAGAAAAAATAGTACGATGAAGGTATATATTACCAAAACTGTAATTGTGTTTTGACTTGGTGATCTTGTTAAACTACCCGAGAATGATAATGACTAAATTTTCAAGGCTATTATTTTTTATATTTGAGGTAATTGCTGGGGATAAAATCTAGATTTGTTATACAGAAAGTATTCTCTGAAATGTTTATTGCTAAAACCAATGTTAATAAACAGTAGTTGATATAATTGAATTTTATTAAGATCTTCTCTATTTATTTTAATTCAGTACGATCCTTGAGGCATGAGAATATTTTATTCTAAAAAGTGCAAAACCACGATTTTTTTTAAATATGTATTATTAGCTCCTATGTTTCAACACCCTTTTTACTGTGTTCTCGTTATTTTTTCATCACGTAATCAATTGTTTTTATTTATTATATCATGGCTACAAATATATATGAACAATTATTTATTTGATACAAAATGCCTAAATTATACCCATAAGTGAACTTATAAATCTCTTCGAATTTCTCCTAATTTTTCTACTTCATTTTCTTAATAGAAATGCAGGATTTGTTTATCAATAACTTCATGAACTATATACATGACACATCTAATAGAAAAATTGGGCAAATTGAAGAACAGTCTCTAATTATTGATAAAAGGCCAATTATGGCGTTATTTACATTTTAAAATTTATGATTATTTCTGAATTACTATTATTATTATTAATATTATTATTATTATTATTATTATTATTATTATTATTATTAGCTAAGCTACAGCCCTAGTTGAAAAATCAGGATGCTAAAAGCCTAAGGGCTTCAACAGGGAAAAATGGCCGAGTGAGGAAAGGAAATATGGAAATGAATAAACGATATAAGAAGTAATGAACATTAGTATCAGAATGCCTATCAAGAAATGGAACTTAAATATATAGATATACACAAATTAAGTTTCACCAAGAATGTTCATAATAAAACAATAATCATGTTTATTTGCAAAAATAATGAAAAATACAAAGACCACTATTTATCTATCCTGCCTTTTTTTTCTACTCAAGATCGATTCAGCTCATGATATGACAGTTTACAGTAATCATTGTGATTATGAGGTCACGCGAGAGTTCCGTGGAATTAGCTTTTTATAAACAGCCTTTATCTCTACGTAAATGAAACGAGGACCCACAATTCCAGATGATAAAACCAGCAAAATGATTTGCCATGGAATCAAGGATCCTACAATTTCAGAAGACATGTCATCTACGAGTTTCCAAATTTTTATCGACGAAATGAATGTTACCTTTCTGGTGAACCAAATGTTATTCATTTCTTTCAGTGGGACTGTAATTTGCGCTGCAGGAGCTTGTATTATTTACTTAGGGTTTTGGTGGCCTGTTGGTAACGTCGTTGCCTGGTGATTGCCAGACTGGGGCTAGAGTCTGACTCAAACTCGTTAGCTATTTTGTTCATTGCAACCTCGCTATTCTTGTGAGATAATGATGGGTGGTTTGCGGGAGCCTATAGGTCTACCTACTGAGTCATGAGTAGCCATTGCCTGGCCCTTCTTGGCCCTAGCTTGGTTGGAGAGGGTGCTTTGCGCTGATCATATGCATATATGGTTAGTCTCTAGAGCAGTGATTCCCAAACTGAGGTGAAATTTGAAGCTTCTAGGGGGGGGGGGGGGGGGGGGGAATAATTACACAACTTACTAAAACAAGCGGAAAAGTACGTGTAGCATTTTTTTGTTAGCCATTCAATCGTGATATAATCATATCAGTTCTCACTGACATGATATTCAAGGGGAGAATTGAAGTATCATGGCCATTACCGAGGCACTGCTGCACAAGAAGCAGCCTCACCCTTCTCACTAATTCAAGTCTAAAGCTGAAGAGCAAACCAAAGTCCTTTTATTTCTTATTAACAGGCTCTATGGCTATGCTTAGTTGTAACTAACTGCTCTCTATCCAATTTAATCTCTAATTATGTTTATCAGTCTATTTTCACATTTGAAGAATAAATTAGTAAATAGTCTCAAGTGTGTGTTAACTACTCTTTCCCCCATACACATGAATGGGGAAATCTGGATGGTTGAACTGGGTGCAGGGGGGAAATGACAGAAAAAGTTTGGGAACCACTGCTCTGGAGCATTGTCCTGCTTGGTAGGGCATTGTCACTGCCCCTTGTCTCTACCATTAAACCTTCAAATCTTCAATGGTGTGAAAAAAACTTCAGGTAAATAAACATAGCTGGTTCAATATTTCTTCAAAAGGTCTGAAATTTTATTCCGCATCTATAGTCAGTATTACTCAAAACCTGTTTCACGATATTAATCTCAGTGGAATATTGACTCTAGATATATGATGGGGAACATTGTTTTCTTTGTTAACCATAATCTTATCTACTTGCAGATATCTCGGTTACAAAAAGGCAGATGAAGACAAAGGCGAATGCATGGTAATAATATATATCAAATTTCGGTTATCAATAATGTCTTCCTACAAAAATTAGAACAAGGAAATGTTTATTACAAATAATATATTCAATTGAATCAGGTCGTAAAGACCCCCATAACTTAAGAAAATAAATAAATAAAAAAAAAGATGGCATATTTGTCATATATGTCATTTCGCACTAATATTCAACGAATAAAGAACTGGATAACACAATCAAACAAACACACACATGTATACGTACATTTGTATATATGTATGTGTGCATATATATTCTATATATATACATATACAGTGTATATATATACATATACAGTATATATATATATATATATATATATATATATATATATATATATATATATATATATATATATATATATATATATATATATATATATATATATATTCCCGGCCGGACACAAGTTCTTGTCTTTGCGTGATTTCACCTGGGGCTCTGATCCCGAGGTCGTTAAGAGAATCCAGACATTAATGTATCAAAAATATATATAGCTTATTTGAATATATATATATATATATATATATATATATATATATATATATATATATATATATATATATATACAAATACAGTGTATATATATACATATGCAGTATATATATATATATATATATATATATATATATATATATATATATATATATATATATATGTATATATATATATATATATATATATATATATATATATATATATATATATATATACATATATATATATATATATATTTATATATATATATATATATATATATAGAGAGAGAGAGAGAGAGAGAGAGAGAGAGAGAGAGAGAGAGAGAGAGAGAGAGAGAGAGAGAGAGAGAGAGAGAGAGATCGTTGGGGGTACTGCGTTTGCATACAATTGAAATTAAATGGGGAGGTATAATCACGCTTTCATGGAATAAGATTTTTTTTTTTTTTTGTCCTATCTTAATACACTTCTTTCAAAAATCTACCGACTTCCATGAGCAAAGATTAACTGAAGAAAACTATAGTAATAATGATTGAATAAGTAATAGAGAAATCTCTTCTCCCAGTCATGATCTTGCAAGATTACTTGAAATGCTTCTCTTGCATGAAAACAATAAATGAGTGATCATGAAATCAAGAAAATTAAGCTTTAATTTTAGCGTACTTAATTATGCAAGCATTCTTTTTTTATTTGGTAAAGTACTAAATGTTACTCACTGGAAGAGAAGGATATTTTAACCAAAGTTAACGAGTAAAGAGTTGAAATTAGAATTTGAAACATTCAACTCAGAGTAATAGATCACTCTTTGTTATGGTTATGGATTCATGCTACGCTCCTCAATCTCACTCTGGCCTATGAAGTTGGCCCAAATAACAGAGAAAATCATTATTGTAAGTGTGGCTTTGCGTAGTTCGTATTTAGTTGACGGCTAATAATTAGATTGAGCAATAATCGTCGAAAGCAGAAAAATAAGGTTCTTTTTATTTCTGATTAATCAGTAGGTAAATTGTTTTTATATAAGACTAATTTTGAAGAATTCCATTTTTCAGAATGAGATTATCGATGGACGATTGTAGCATTGCTACAAGCAACTAGTACAAAAGTAAGATACCATTACTTAAAGACCTAATATAAGTTCCTTACTTATAAAAATAATAGAGACAAGTAGTGTATTTTTTAAAACCTGACACCGTCAATGTAATGATTTAAAAGATTTGATCTCCAACTGAACTATCGGGTACCATTAACTATCTATATTTCTAATTTCAAATGTTTCTCATAAAGGTATTGTTCTAAATATGATAATAAAACTTTAAGGCTGTCAGTGGTAATAAAGTTGAATAGCTATCTTATGTGGGAAGTGATAAATAAAAACAAAGAAATAGGGCTAAAAGGAATTATCCAAGGCTCCAATACATTTTTAGCTCAAGGTCCACTATTTGAGGTTATCCACTTGAGGAGGGAAACCTCAAGTTTCATCATTCAGAAGAGGGCCAGTCGCACGGTAGGGAAATAGAGGAGTGAATATCTTTTTTTTTTTTTTTTTTTTGGTAGGGAACCAAATACGGAGGAATTGAAGCATTATTTTCGATTGTTGCAAAATGGAGATATTCAACCGTGAAAGAAATGGTTTTAGACATAATTTTAGACATAAGGTAAAAGAAGTTAAAACTAAAAAGAAATAAAACACGGGAAAACATTAGAACAAATATTTCAATAAAATGTTTACATCGGTAATGAACCCCTCACTCAGCAATGATGAACATCTTTCAGAATTTCTTTATTTTCTTTTAAAATGACATTTTACTCTAGATTTCTCATATGAAGAAATGACATTACCTTTTATGATATAGATATATTGAATGTTCAGCTGGCTTCTATTCTCTTTTTTACCCCATTCTTTTTTGTAGATTTGCTATTTTGTTTTTGCATTGTTTGTATACGTACATTTTATGATCTAATCACGATTTGAAAACTTTATTCGTAAAATGTCGTGGCCATATTTAATAAAAAAAATAGCGTTTTCTTGTCTAAACCTACAATGTCTTTCACATATCCATCCCTTTTCCCCTGCTACTAAGAAAAGACATGTTTGGGATATTTCTGACAGGAGGTCCTTAGGGTGTCTTGGCTTGGTTTTCGGTTTTAGCTTCTGAATTTGGAAAGCGGTCACATCCCAACATTTATGTGCAGTGCAACGGTCCTTCAATGTTCGGTAAAACATTCAATGGTTGACTCCTTTCAGATGATAAATTTAAAGAACATCGATAACAGTCTTTTATTACCAGAGAAGAAATGTTGCTCATTATTCTCCGGATTACTTCTGCCTTCATGTGTAACACCTGGCAATCCGTCCCTTCAAATTCAGTAAACTTATGTAATTGACCTGCCATCATCGTTGTGAAATGAAAAACATGCTGGTAGATATCCTTGGTGGAAGTATGCCCTCAAGTAATTACTTTATTTCCATAATGCAATGACCTTCGATATCAGGGTGCCAGAAAACTCCAAATCAATCAACCAATCAATACATAACGCAATATTCTCTCAGCTTAATAACAGTCTATTTTATATCCTTCATTGAATTTCTAAGTCCAAGAAAGTCCTTGTTATCTATTTTGATTATATCCTCTCGAAATATACAAAATAATAACTACTGAGGATGTAACATTATTCTGCTCTATACTCTAATTACATACAGGTATAAGAAGAGACATAGTGGAAAAAAAAAATCACGGTAATTTGAGTTGAGTTTGCAGATAGATGGAATGAGACGCTGCAGGTAGGAAAAGAGAAAGTAAATTAACGAAGTCAAGTGGAAACTTTTGAAAGCTGAGGAAGACCTTTTAAATATAGAACAGAGTTAACCAAGCTGTTGTCAGGGAGAGAAATGTCTACAGTATGTCATCCATAGGTAGAGAGAAGGTATAATTTATTAAGTAGAAAAAGACGGAAGAAATCCACCTACTCTTGTTCACGACCACATCAGATTAATACATTTTTTCTCATTTTCAACTTAGTGATAATAGATAAGAGTTAACTGTTTTTTCTTATGGCTATAAACACAAAGAAGACATCTGCAGATTTTTCTAGATAACTTTATGGGAAGAGAATGGAGATAAGTGTCATTAATAAAGTTGATCGGTGGAATATAGACTGTTCCAAGATATTTAAATTATTTCCTAAATCATTTCGTAATTTTGAATAAATAAGGGATGCACACTAAATATATTTCTTTAGATTTGATCAATCTATCGATAATATCAGAATTTATTTTCAGCAAGTCATGAAAACATGGGAAATTTAAATTTCGATATAATACGTATAAAAAGTTTTCAGTCTTTCCACGGAGGGGAAAATTAAAAAAGTATCTGTGCAATTAAACATTGTCAAAGCAAATGGATGAATAAAGATCTAAATTTGGTAACCACATTAGAGAAAATATTTGAAAATTATTCTAAATGAATCTTCCTCTAACTAACTTTATTTAGCTTAGAAAACATTTAGATTGAAATTCGTGGATAATAAACTCGCTAAGAAAGAAAGCAAAGCTAGTAAGTTTTAAAAAATTCTGGAAAATTCTAGGAATAATATGAAATAATGGTTTTGGGCAGAATAAAGGGAGTGGTGACAGGGGACCATCATAATGCAGTAAACGCTAACTGAGTCTCTCTGTTTCTTACCATAATTCAATTTAGGACACTGATAAAAACAATGCAGCTTTTGGAAGAGCTTTGCAGTCTCATCACAACACAAAGACATGCATACACTCTAACTTTCTTTAAGAAAAAAAAAAAAAAATATATATATATATATATATATATATATATATATATATATTTATATATGTATATATATATATATATATATATATATATATATATATATATATATATATATATATATATATATATATATATATATATATATATATATATATATAGGCTATATACACTTGTATGTATACAGTAGAAGATTTTTTTATATCTATCTACTTATACATACTGTATATATATATATATATATATATATATATATATATATATATATATATATATATATATATATATATATATGTTGCAAACATGTACAATGTCGTACTTCCTTGTTATTTTGATAAGGTTCCACAATGATATAACATGTGTATGAAAACTAGGTGTATAATTGTAGATATTACAAAAAACTTTTAGAGCTTTCATCCATCATCTGTGGGCTTTTTGTAATATCTACAAATATACACCTAGTTTTCATACACGTCTTACATCATTGTGGAACCTTATCAAGATATATATATCTATATATATATATATATATATATATATATATATATATATATATATATATATATATATATATATATGTATATATATATATATATATACTGTATATATATATATATATATATATATATATATATATACTGTATATATATATATATATATATATATATATATATATATATATATATATATATATATATATATATATATATATATATATATATATATATATATACAGTATATATATATATATATATATATATATATATATATATATATATATATATATATATATATATATATATATATATATATATATATATATATATCTTCCCGTTACCCAACTTCTAGAGATTCATATAATTATATCTTCGGGGCAAATCAGTAAAATTGGGATTCCAAAATGAAAATCTCTTTAAATTGAAACCATTAGCTATCGCTATGATAAATTTCATAATAAAAACTCCCTGAAAACGTTATCCGTAAATAATTTGCCAATATAACAAAATACATCACAAATTCCAAAAAATATTTCGTTATTTGATTAGTAAATGATTCTGCACACATAATGAATATATCGTTTTTATTATTGAATATTTTATGAAGGGAAAATGGTATGCAAATAGTGCAAAAAGGAAACCATGTTACTACCAAAAGAGAACTTCTAATAGATATGCAGACGCGTCTGTCAACATGCCGCATTAGTTATGTTATGTAATAAAGATAAATCTAAAACCTATAGGTGAATCACCAAATTAATTAAGTTCATAATTTTCGACTTCATTGGTTTGATGTGAATAACGAAGTAACGCTGTGACTGATTCATAATCAAGTATGTTCGTTTACATTTTTCACACATGGGAAATGCGGGGTTTACATGGGCGAGCAGCTCGTCTAGCCTGGCTCGACAACCCTGTGTTTGAATTGATGTTCGAGCGTGTAAACGGGCTATTTGGTTGTCGAGCGCGCTCGTCGAGCGGCTCGATGAAAGTCAGGCTCATCTTGACTTTTGTGGGCGGAGCTACATTGTTTGACGAGCGGTGTGAACGTGTGAACGGGTGTCCACTGTCGAGCATCGAACCTCAGTTGTTATTCAAACCTGCTAGAGGAA
>NC_090730.1:41048093-41053093 GCF_036898095.1 Palaemon carinicauda
TTCCTCCCTTGTGGAGGGTATGCACAGATCCTGCCTCCCTGATGTCTTGTGTGCGGAGAGGTGATGCTTCTCTCTCGGAGGCTGAGTAGCGAAAGCCGAGACCAAGTTGTTCCTGGGTAGATTCAACCCCACTTAGCCACAAATTGGGGGTTGTAGGGGGAATTGGCCTGACCGCTGTCTTATTGGTCAGGCTTTGTCACGTGTCCCTACATCCTTCACATCTCACCTCCCTCCTATTCCTGGGATCTCAACGCTGTCACGTGGTTCGTAAAGATGTCTGGAAATGAGGCTTCAAGGGTAGTAGACTGGTATAGGATGGTTGGAGGGGGGGGGGTGTGAGACTCTGGGTAGGGTCCCAAAACTTGTGGCCTGTAAACCAAGTCCTTGCTGGTGGGGTCTTTGTTTGAAAAAAGGTGGCGCAATGACCGCCATTAATAACAGCCCCCATTTTAGCAGAGATTTTGTCCTAAAACATGACAAGAAATCTGCAAGCAAGGTCTGAAGCCACTAGCCTTAATGACTCCTCCCTCAGTGAGTCTCACCACGATAATGAATTAATTTCTAAGCAACAACCAGGGTCATAATTTTACTTTATTTTGAAAGTAAATTAACTTTAAGTGCCACATAGAAACAAGCATGCTGGCTGTGAGGCAACAACTAAAAAGAAATTTAAAATGCAAAATTAAAGATTTGAATACCACAAATGGTTAAAGTTAAATGACCTAGTACAGTGGGCCACATGAAAATTCAAATAAATTGACATATCATATGCAAAAGATAAAATAAATACATAAAAATACATTAAATGCAACTAATAATGCCAAGATGGTTCCTCAAGTTTATCTACCTGGGGAGACACCAAGGCAAATAAAATTTGTTCTACGACCTAAATTAACCTACTGACTATGACTACAGGCTAGGGACATGACACTGTGTACTGAGCACTAATGCCTGGAGAGGATATCTGCTATTTTATTATTTGCACTTCTTAAGTGCTCGACCTTCCAATTGTAGTCTTGGATGTCTATGCACCACCTCATGAGCCACTTATTCTTATTTCAGAACTACGTTAAGTAAGTCAGAGGGTTATGGTCCGTTAGGACTGTGATTGGGAACTCATGGTCTGAATGATATGATTCAAAATGCTTCAGTGACAAGACCATGATTAATAGCTCCTTCTCAATAGTACTGAGCAGGATTCAGTTTCTTTGAGAAGTATACAATAGGGTGTCGGACTTGATCTTCCTCCTGCAGGAGGACAGCCCCCACCCTTATGTCACTGGCATCCACGGCGAGAGCGAAAGTCTTAGTGTAGTCGGGTGAACGGAGCACGGTGAGGCTCATTAAAATGCCTTTTAGGTGGCTATAGGCCGCCCGGAATTCATCCGTACAGCAGAACTGCCTGTTTCCTTTGAACAAGTCTGTGATGGGAGCGGCTACCTGAGAGAAGTTTGGCACAAACCTCCGGAAGTACTGCACCATCCCCAGGAATCGTTGGGCTTCCTTCTTAGTTCTAGGGTAGGGCATCTCTTGTATTACAAGGATATTAGAATCTTTGGGCATTATTTTGCCCCCTCCTACTTGGTGGCCCAGGTAGGTAATATCAGTCCTACCAAACGTGTATTTTTTGAGGTTGATGACCAAATTTGCCTTTTGGAGGGCACTCAGCACCTTCCCTAGAGTTAGGAGGTGTTCTTCCCAGGTCTTGGAGAAAATGACGATGTCATCTAAGTAGATCACCCAGTTGGAAATCCCCGCCAGTACCTTGTTCATGAGTTTCTGAAAGCAGCTGGGTGCGTTCCTAAGACTAAGAGGCATCACTCGACACTGGTAAAGTCCATCTCGGGTTATGAATGCGGTTCAGTGGCCGCGACTCCTCTGCCAGTGGTACCTGCCAGTAGCCCTTTTCTAGGACGATCTTACTTAGATAAGGGGTTCACCTAGGCTCTCCAAGCAATCCTAGATGCGAGGGAGTGGGTAGGACTCAGGTTTTGTCACCGCATTCAATTTGCGGAAATCTATACATAGCCTATCCCCTCCTCCCTCTTTTGGCACTAGGACCACCGGTGATGCCCCTGGACTTTCACTTTCCTCAATGAGACCTAAGCTGAGCTGCAACTTGATCTGTTCCGACACCCTTTCAGCCAGCTGGGGGTTTAACCGATAACAATTCTGGCGGATCGGACAAGTTCCTGTGACCAAGTCAATCTTGCGTTCTAATAGTTGGGTGTGACCCAGTGTGTCTCGCACTAACTGTGGTTGCTGTAGCAGGAGGCTCTTAACAATATCCCTCTTAACAGTGTTCAAAGCAGGAGCGACCAGCTTAAAGTTGGCCAGAACCTCGGAGCTGCTCTCGGACGAGGGGATCTGGGTAATAGTTCAAACCGCATTGGCCCTCTGTTGATAGGGCTTAAGCAGGTTGATATGGAGCCATTTGGCTCGTCTTATGCCGCAATCCACTAGGTAATTTAATTTATCCTTCTTCCAAGAATCTTGTGGGAGCCCGTAAATTTTGTGCTTAATGGTCTCTGTTCTCTTGGGTGGAAAACCAGAACTTGGTCCCCCACTTCAAATCTTCGATCCTGGGCTTCACGATCTACGTAACTTTTTGTGATGCCCTATACCTTTGCCTCGGAAGCCTTGGTAATTTCCCAGGAAGTTTGTAACTTACCCTGTATATCTGGCAGCTCTTCCACTCAGGAGGCCTTGGAGGAGTCCTCCCAAGCTTCATAGTGTATGTCTAGTGGCCCACGTGTGGAGTAAGCGTACAGCAACTCAAAAGGGCTGTATCCTGTGGTTTCTGAGCGTGCCTAGCAGGGGGCAAACAAAGTATAAGGCAAGTTCTCCTCTCAATCCGAAGAGCCAGCCTCCCGTTACTTCGTCAAGACTGTTTTTAGCGTTTGGTGGGAGCGCTCCACGAGTCCTTGCCTCTCTGGGTTATATGCAGTAGAGGTCTGGTGGTGGACACCATGGTACTCCATTGCTGCCTTAAACTCTCTTGTCATGAAGTGAGAGCCCTTATCCGACTGGACTGTGGCTGGGAACCAAAACCTACAAAAAAATTGTGTCAGTCCTCTGACAGTATGACTGGCATTGATGCACCTGGTTGGTACAGCTTCGAGGTAGCGCATGAACCGATCAATCATTGTTAATAAGAAATGATTTCCACGCTTACTACGGGGCAGGGGACCTACATAATCCACTAGTACATCATGGAAGGGGATACCTGCAGATGGAATGGGTTGGAGAGGAGCCCTCGGCACTACCTGGTTTGGGTTACCGGCAACTTGGCACGGATGGCAGGAAGCTACGTAAGCCTTAACACTTTTCTGCAATCCCGGCCAGAAGAAATGAGGCTGGATCAGGTGGGTAGTGCATTTCACACCAAAGTGTCCTCCCAATCCCTCATGGGCCGTACATAGCACCGACAAGCGGAGATTACGGGGAATAACTACTTGCCGGCGAAGGGCTTCTGCAGGATCATGAGAGATTACGGGGAACAACTACTTGCCGGCGAAGGGCTTCTGCAGGATCGTGAGGGCCTCGGGTGACTCTGAAGAGCACCCCTTTCTTAAGCAGGGAATTCTCCTTTGAGAGGTTAATCATCTCTGCTTTGTCTGAGTAAGCAGCTTCCCTGTAGAATTTCACCGTCTCGTCCAACAACTGAAATTTGATGAGCTCCGTCCGACTCCCTAGGTCCTCTGGGGTGATGGATGCTTCTCCCTCAGACTCCCCCGAGACCCCTGGGCTAGTATTAGGGTTAGCTTCATTCTCTTTGGTGGTGAGCATCACAGCCCCATCCGAATAGGCTTCTGGGGTATGAGGCTCAGACTCATTGCTATAGGAGGAAGCCTCTCAGGCCACCTCACTTAGCCAAGGTACTTCCCCAAGGTCAATGTCAGCAAGCCATTTGTCTTCTTCAGTAGGGGCGTTCTCAGTCCCAAGCTCCGGCTCAACTGCCATCATAAACCTGAGGGGCACGCGCTGTATGCCTCTCAGGAGGTCTTGTCCCAAGAGCAAGTCATAGCCTTCATACCCGAGATTGCTCACTACCCCTAGCCTGCACCTTTTGCTGAGCTGGCCCGTGGTAACTCTCAACTTCACAGTAGGGAGATCCCTAGTGACTCCTTCGATCAAACGGACTGTCATGCGATTGTCCTGCTGGACTTTGGCACCGATAGGCCCCTGGTTCCATAAGATTAGTGAAACGTCTGCACCAGTATCCTGTAATGCTCTGACCGATTGCGGAGAGCCGTCTCCTTCAGGCAGAGCTACTGTGATCTCCACAACAGTGGGCTGTCTTTTTAGAGCTTCTCGGATAGAGATTGAGAGGGCAGCTGGAGAAGAGGCTGAGGATTTGCTGGGAGTAATTCTTTGTGTGTCTGTAGCACTTACAAACCTTGCAGTATGCACTGGCATAGTTCGACTTCGCCACCTTAACCTTAGGCTTATTCTTCTGCTTCGCGGACTCAGCTGACTGACCGGATAGCTTCAGCCGACAGTTGGCTTCCAAGTGGTTAGATCTCCCGCAGTGGCCACACTTGGTAGTGGAGATTGGATTTTGCCGTGGCTTAGACTCACCTGATTGGACTGAGCTGGGGGGGCCCGAGTTGAACCAGACTAGCTCGTACTCATCAGCATACTTGCAGCATGCTCTAAACATGGCTGGATTTTTCTCAGAGATGTAAATGAGTGTGTGGACAGGCATGGAGGGAAAGCTTTGGCCATTTTGAGTGCCGTTGGGGTGAGGGCTGTTTAGCCGTGCTAGTTGGATATCCTGTTCCCGCATCTTCAATTCATGCTCTCTCTCTCTCTCTCTCTCTCTCTCTCTCTCTCTCTCTCTCTCTCTCTCTCTCTCTCTCTCTCTCTCTCTCTCTCAAACTCTTCTTGCTCGACCTTCCTCCGGGCATTAACCCCATTCACAAGCTCCCGCACATACCTTGCAATGCCTCTCCTTCGTAACCTTGTCACTCTGCCAGGGCCACAAAGTCCTGAATCAC
>NC_090730.1:41063093-41065593 GCF_036898095.1 Palaemon carinicauda
CACTGAGATACTCTGGAAAAATGTAGTTTCCCCCAAAAAAGTAAGTTAGAACAAATGATTTTCTAAGGTTGCAAAGGCTTAAAATAGTCAAAGACAGGAATAGAAGAAGAACGCCCACACACAGAAAAGTAAAATATTTTTGTGGATTTTTTATGGGAAAGGATGAAAAATTAGCGTTCAGTAATTGGTAGAGTGAAAAGAAAACAGAATCCATTAAAATAACAATTCAAACATGAAATGGTACTAGGCTTAGACATTTATATGTGTACACTAAGGAATGCAAACATTAAATGGTACAAAGCTTAGACAGTTATTTTAACAAGTGAGCAATTCAGACATAATAGAATTATCATCATCAAGACAAGAGATGTATAATAGAAACGTTCATAATAATAAAGAAAAAAAATATATCAGAGATCAGAGCTGCATGAGAGAAGAGAGGGTACCATTGGTCAAAGGATAAACTTGACTTTTTATTTGCTTTGAGAAGGACGGTGGAGACTTCGCAGAGAGGTGTGTTCATTCAATGCAAAACTAACCTTTGTACGACCCCTCATGGGTACGGATTTTACTGCCGTGTCACGTGAAGCACCACAAAACCTCATCCCCAAAATACTTTCGGAAGGACCTATGTAATAAAAGAACTTTATTCCATAGAATGTTACTAAAATCATTCCTATTCACTTGATTAAAACACTTTCACAAAGAAACCCTTATTAACTAGGATATAACATGATTCGAAATTGAGACTTTTCTTAATGGCGTCACCACCTTTCCAACTTCCATGTATACATGATTCTATTTGTTCTATTTATTTTAAACCCTTTTAGATTTGCGTGTGTCATAGAAAATTCATTTATGTAATTCTACTACTATTACTACTTATATCAATGAAATTACTTTAACCTCTCAAGACACACTTAATAATCCTCATCTGGAGAGACTATTTCTAGCAATGCATTTCGGTAGAACAGACTTCAGATGGCCCGTTTTATTCATCCATCAATTGAATCTGAAAAGTTGATGAAGATGGCAAAGTTGCTTAGTGCCATTTTATTCATTTAGTCATTAGATGGATGGAAATTTTCCAGTCCAGTTATAAGACTTCAGGGAAAATCAAATGGCACCTTTCATATTCTCATTCCAATGTGCTGGCCGGTATAATAGCGAAGTGTGGAAGGGTTTATCCGGGTACTAGCCAATCACAACACGAGCTCACTCAGTGGAAGCAAGTATTACCTACGTAACTGTAAAACTTTAATAGTGACTCATGTGGATATCGTGCGCAGCACGTCCATGCACCGCTTGTGAGAACAGAGGAGTAATGCAATCATGTTTAATTGTAAGAGAATGGAAGCCTCGGCGGAGCACCGACCATTTGAGGGGAGTTATTTAAAGTGATTTGGTGAATAGTATCTCAAATCTTGCTTGCTTCAAAGTTTAATAAGATTTAGTTCCCCGCATCAAATGCTTTTTTTTTCTTTCTTTTTTTTTAGAGAAAACATGATTGTTTTTTTTTAATGTTCCCAAGAACTGGAATATTGGTTGTGAAAAATCAGGCTTCCACATATATATCAAGCGGCTCTCTCTCTCGTTGTTTTTATACAAGATATTCATAAGGAGTACGGGGTAGGGGGTGACGTCCTGGGTTGGCAATACTTACCAAACCTGAACGAGCTTGTGCTGTGAATGGCATTAATTTTGTTTTCCAATCTTTATAATCTACCAGACTTTGGAAAAATGTGGCCCTGCTCCAAGGTAGGACAAAGGAAATACAGTCTGGGCTTCCTTGATGGTTCGAACTTGGAAGAGAACTAAGAAGACAGAATTTTCTACCATCTCAATTGAACTTATACTCATCATTGTCTCAAGCTTCAGCCGGTTGATCGCTTAAAATTTGTTTCCGAAGTGGCCTCATAGGAACTTCTCGTGGGGCCAAGCTGCAATGGAAAAGGCATCATCTAAGATAACTGATTTATATACCGTCTTATAAATCTGTGACATATCATATCAGAGAAACACCATTATGATAAGATATAAAAGGTCATGCAACGTTAGTAAGAAAATACAGTAAAATAAATCAAAAGAGAGTAGATTTTTAATTTTAGAAAAGGTAGTAGGTTGGCCAGGCCACCAGCCACCCATTGAGATACTACCGCTAAAGAGTTATTGGCTCCTTAGACTAGGCAGAGTACTTTATTGTATCCTTCTTTTTGGTTACGGCTCATTTTCTGTTTGCCTATACATACATCGAATAGGCTGGTATATTGTTGACATATTCTCATCTGCCCTCATACACCAAACAACCCTGAGATTACCAAACAATTAATCTTCACTCAAGGGGTTAACTACTGCAACGTAATTATTGTTCAGTGGCTACTTTCCTCTTGGTAAAGGTAGAAGAGACTCTTTAGCTATTGTAAGCAGCTCATCTAGGAGAAGGACACTCCAAAATGCAAACATTGTTCTCTGGTCTTAGATAGTGCCATAGCCTCTGTAC
>NC_090730.1:41070593-41074879 GCF_036898095.1 Palaemon carinicauda
TAGACTTAGTAGTTTTACATTCTGAAATAGTAATTCCTTTTGAATTTGTGGCAAAAGATTTTAGCATGTCTCATTTTAAGGGGTAGAGAGAATGTGTAAACAAATTGAAAGTGGAGGACTGTTATTATTTTGATATCTACTACACATGCATCGTAGGTTATCTTTTGGGGTTTCATGAGCTTTATAAATATGTAAATTACGTTTGAATTACTTTGAATACCCTCTACAATTCAATAGTCTTTTCTCTGTCAAGCAATCTCTATTATCTGAAAAAAAAACTCTATTTGAATGTTTTGGCGGAGATTTTTATAATCTTTAGCAGTGTTTATATATATATATATATATATATATATATATATATATATATATATATATATATATATATATATATATATATATATATATATATATGTATATATATATATATATATATATTATAATAATATTCTTCTTAATGTTAATGTTGGTACCAGCAAAGACATTTATAAGAGTAGATTCTATTGAGCGATTTTCCATTTTCACATGTTTCATTAAGCCTTGGAGAAAAACAGAATTAGCGTTGAGACTTTTTTGAAAACGCCTTCTTTTTAAATGATCGCGCTTGGAGGAACAAGCTGGATAATAAGATAAAACTGACACAGTTTGAGTAAGAGAAGGAGAGGAAGGGAAAGATAGTAGAACAAGAAAATATCAATTCAGATCCATCAGGGCACAAATAAGAGAACGGAAGTAAGAAAATGAAGAATAAAAAAAGAAATGAAAGTATTATTACAGTTTTGATTGCATGAAAATATCTAAGAAGAGGAGAGAAAAAGACTGCAGTATAATAGAGGAGGAAAAATAGCACATAGTATATCCACTGGCAGAGCAATGAGTGAGGAAATAAGAGAAAAGGAAGATAGAGAAAGATAGATAAGAGAATAGTATAGATTCAAATGCGTAAGAATACGGGAGGAAGAGAAAAGGAAGAGAAATAGAAAAGAAAAAAACTGTACAGATACATAAGCGAAATAAGAAAGATTATGAGGAAGAATTGTATAAGAACATTTTTTCGTACAAATATAATAACACAAAGAAAAGTGAGAGAAAAAATATAAGGCATAAGACAAGAAAGAAGAATAAGAGAAAAGGTTTAATTACTCAGTTTATAAACAACAAACTCCGTTATTTTACTGACAACAAATCTCATTTACTTATTACTGCCACTCTTAAAAATCAGTGTCAGAATATCATGAAGGGTGAAACTGGACCAGGCAAAATTTTTTACCTTAATTCAGGGCTTATTCCTAATTACGACGTTACTGTCATAGGGAAGAGCTTGACTAAAAATAAACTTCAAAGAAGTACTTTCCGAAAGTGATGCAAGACTAATTTGATGGAATTATAAAAAGTTAAGTCTTTCAATTATCCCGAGGTAATGAATGGGTGTTTTCCTTTATTTTCTCTTCCTGGAATAAAATTCTTCCTTTACTATATTTTTATCTGCAGTAATGAAATCTTTCTGTTTCAGAGTGGGGAAGTCCGAGTGTGCTCAGAAAAGTATTCCACCAACGAAGTGATCATTACACAGGTCTTCCTCTGTAGTTGTAAGTGTATATGGCACTTATGGCATTTGTAGCTCATATGTAGTATTAGAATAAAGATTAGCAAATATTTACTTTTATCTCTCAGTAATATTTCTATACTGAAGTATGGCAAGGTAAGAATCATCTGTTTAGAGATTGTTAATGTTGGTTAATACTAACATTGATGACCTTTGCAAAGATGGGCTGGTGATAATAACTCTAAAGTTGACTGAGTTATCTTCTACTCTTGATCTAGTGCCAATTCTTAGAACGTGAACGTTGAACAACAAATTCTTAAATTCTGTTCAGCAATGCAGTTCTTTTTCTTCTGTTTTACGCGAATATTCCCATTTCACTCAACTAGGTGATTTGATCTGTCTCAACCAGCTTTAAAAATATCTAGATTTTTTATAATTTATTTTTTCTTATTCTTATCTCTCCAATTTAACCATTCATTAATTTTCGCTTTCTTTTTTTTCGTTCTCTTCTTCGCATGTATATGGATAGCTCCATGTATTCTATAAAAAAGTCGTCATAATAAAATTATTGATTGATTAAGATTACGCGTGACAATAAAATTGAATAACTTCTGGACATGCTGTTTTCCCTTTTATTTTTACAATTATTCGTAAAAATTTTAGACGATTTTTTACTTGTCAATTACAATAATTGCCAGGTAAAATTGATAGTTCGTGGGAAGAAAGAAAGAAATTAATACAAGGTACGATTTAGAAAAATCTAAATAAAAGTTAAAACGATGCAATAATTCACGCGCAATTGTTTGTTACTTATATTTTCTTATAGATTTGTCATTAATTTTCTTTCACAGAATGTTTACTAATATTTCTTATTGTTTTTTCTCGATTAAAAAAAAAACGGTAAACTGTTTTACTAAATCGACCAATCTCCAGGTCACTTTCTTTCCAATTCGCTACCTTCGTGTAGCTGATTCGAATCAGGATATGACAATTTGCAGTAGTTATTGTGAGTATGAGATCGCGAGAGTGTTCCAGGGGGGTGGGGGAATTGGATATCGGGACACTTTTTATCTAGAGATAAATGAGGGACCAGTAATTTTAGACAATAAACCCGGAAAAAAAATTTTCAATGACATCCGGGGATGTGCAACTTAAGAAGAGACGTTTCCTGTGATATCCAGAATAACAATTAACTAAAATAAATAAATGGAAAATTTCTGGTGAGATACAAGTTATCAAAATGCATGACATAAACATGAACTATAAGGATATCTGCATTTTTTTGAAATCTTATAGCAATTTAAGTATTAATTATATGTTAAATGCCAAAATTACATAGGATTCTGTGACATTTCCAGACCCACCGAAGAAGATTCCATGGCCTACCAAAATACAGACAACTGTGTACAATCAAATCATCCTTCCACGAATAACACCCAAAATGAAAGAATATCTACTATATATATATATATATATATATATATATATATATATATATATATATATATATATATATATATATATATATATATATAGGGCACCAGCCACCCGTTGACATACTACCGCTAGAGTGTTATGGGGTCTTTTGACTGGCCAGACAGTACTACCATGGATCCTTCCCTCTGGTTACGGTTCACTTTCCCTTTGCCTACACATACTCCAAATAGTCTGGCCTATTTTTTTTTTTTTTTTTTACAGATTCTCCTCTGTCCTCATACACCTGAAAACACTGAGATACCAAAAAATTCTTCTTCACCCAAGGAGTTAACTACTGCACTGTAATTGGTTAGTGGCTACTTTCCGCTTGGTGAGGGTAGCAGAGACTCTTTAGCTATGGTCAGCAGCTCTTCTAGGAGAAGTGGACTCCAAAATCAAACCATTGTTCTCTGATCTTAGATAGTGCCATAGGCTCTGTACCATGGTCTTTCAGTGTCTTGGGGTAGAGTTCTCTTGCTTGATGGTACACTAGGGCACGCTTTTCTATCTTATTTCTCTTCCTCTTGTTTTGTTAAAGTTTATATAGTTTATATAGGATATACATACACACACACACACACACACACACACACATATATATATATATATATATATATATATATATATATATATATATATATATATATATATATATATATTAATGTTGTTCTAAAATATTTATTTTTTCCTTGATTCCTCTCCTTACTGGACTATTTTCCCTGTTGGAGCCCCTGGGCTTATATCATTCGGCTTTTCCAACTAGGGTTTTAGCTTAGCAGTTAATAATAATAATAATATGTATATGTACGCATATAAATTTGTTTGTGCATATGTGTGATTGTGTTTGTCTGTTTGTTAATAAAACAGTAGAGTTATGTCTCTAATAATGGAGGCTTTAGGAAGAGTTGGTATTATGATTTTTTCTTTTTCGATGAGATTATAGCTTATAAGAATATGTATATATATATATATATATATATATATATATATATATATATATATATATATATATATATATAGTGTATATTCATATATATATATATATATATATATATATAATATATATATATATATGTATATATATATATATATATATATATATATATATATATATATATATATTATATAGACTATATATTCATATATATATATATATATATATATATATATATATATATACATATATATATATATATATATATATATATATATATATATATATATATATATATATATTTATATATATATATATGTGTGTGTGTGTGTG
>NC_090730.1:41082879-41090379 GCF_036898095.1 Palaemon carinicauda
ATATTCACTCCTTCATTCCACCACTCACTACCCTTCCTCGTGCTGCTTCTAACAATCTCTTGCCACACACATCACTTGCAATTCCCCCAAAAACTATTTTACTAACTTCCCACTCCTACCCCTAAATTACCAGTTTCTCTCTCTTTCATTATGTGATATGCCACTTCCAACCCTTCTAGGTATTAAATTTTTACCTCTGGTTTTATTAACTTTTCAACCTTTATTACCTCCCTTTTACACCACCCCCAATCTATTCCCCCACTCTTTTTTCTACAACTAATATTCCTCCAACCAAAAAAAAAAAAAATTATCAGACATACCCCCCAAGCACGTGCACATCTTTCAATCTTCCAAACATCCTTCTAGTCATCAACACAATCCAATAATTCCCTTTTTACCACTCTCATATTTGTCACTCTTGCCTATATATAGTTTTTTATTACCTTTTTTTTTTTTAAATACAACCTATTACCAGCTCTTGGTTAACACAAATATGTATCAGTCTCTAAACTACTCTCATTTTCATCTGGTAAGCCATACTTCCCCACTGTCAGCTTTTACGTCTCCAGCACCCACTCTAGCATTTAAGCTACCCATCACAACTATATAATTACTTTTGCCCAGTCCTTTTACACACTTAGTTAATTCATTCCAGAATCCATTCCATTCTTCTTCACTTTTCTCAAAACCTGGCCATATGCATTAACAAAATCACAACATTCCTTATCCAACCTAACCCTTACCCTTATTAACCTAGATGGTGCCTCCTTCAATTCCACTTCATTACCTGTCATCCATCTACCCAGCAATAAACCCACACCCCCTCTAGCTCTTTCCCTTTCAATATCAGAAATTCTACCAGTCATTTCACCAAATATCACTTCACTCTTCCTTTTTATCTTTGTCTCACACAAAGCCAATATATCCATCCTTCCATTCCTAAACATACTTCCATTCTCACATCTTTTAATCTGTATCATACGACATCCACTAACATTCAGACACCCCAAAACTAGAGTGTGGCGGGCAGTGACTTTCCCCCTGGCTCCTCCTCATTGATATCTCACAGAGTTAAAAATACAAGAGAGGGGATTCCTAGTCCCCTCGTCCAGTCCTTTTAGTCACTTCTTACGACATGCATGGATACGTTAGTGCTATTATAATTGTAGTTATTCCTCCTCAGCATATGCAGTATATATATATATATATATATATATATATATATTTGTTCACACAAACATTTATATATATATATATATATTATAATATATATATATTTGTTCACACACACATTTATATATATATATATATATATATATGGTGTCCGGTCAATTCGTCGATGGCAATTCGTCGTTGCCCAATTCGTCGTATATATATATATATATATATATATATATATTTATATATATATATATATATATATATATGTGTGTGTGTGTGTGTGTGTGTGTGTGCACGTGTGTATGTGTGTATGTGTGTCTCTGCGTACGGCAAACATAAAAAAAAAAATAAGTGTCATCGTATCTAGAGTAATAGGAGATTATGAAATATATTTTCTTTTGTTAATTATATATTCCAATATGTCTCCTACACATTCATATTTAATTAAGAGCTTTAGACTTTGCCTCTGAATCAGGCTGTGAGCATATCATAAGTGAAGCTAATCACAGGTCTGGTAACTGCTTCGACCTCGTATACCACGCGTCCCCTGGTGTTATAACAAGTAAAATTGGATTTTTAGTAAAGACATTTGATAATTGGTTGAGTTCATTAGTAGTGAAGACTAAGCAGTCTGTCCTGATGTATCATACACGAAGACTGAGCAGTCTGTCCCGATGTATCATACACGAAGACTGAGCAGTCTGTCCTGATGTATCATACACATGCAAATTTATATGAAATCTCAAACAGACTGGAATGGGATTTTGCGTGATCGTCTGGCTTGAATTGTTCACAATTGTATAGTAGTGTTGATCCTATTGTCCCTTTTAATGAGAATTTAGTTGACATGATCTATAGACGTATCCCCTCTCATGTGTTACGGTACCACGTGAAGGACAAACCCATGGTTTAATGATGATTGTAGACGTGCTTATTTGGAGAAGCAGGAAACCTATCATTTTTCGAAGGGTAAAAGATCATATTTGGCCTTCTCCATCATGAGGCTCAATACTATACAGTATTGTAGAAGTTTTATTCCAGCTGTGACCAAGTTGTGATGATCTTCCTAATCGGGTAGTTGAATCAGTAGAACTTCAAAAGTTCGACCATGCAGCAAATGTTTTTTATGTTGAACAGGGTCACATATGTCTTTTTATAGTTTATATAATATGAAATATCTGTTTTAATATTGTTAATGTTTTTAAATATTTTATTTTTTAATTGTTCATTACTTCTTATATCGTTTATTTATACCCTTATTCCCTTTCCTCACTTGGCTATTTTTCCCTGATGAAGCCCTTGGGCTTAGAGCATCTTGCTTTTCCAACTCGGGTTGTAGCTTAACTAGTAATAATAATAATAATAATAATAATAATAATAATAATAATAATAATAATAATAATAATAATAATAATAATAATAATAATGTATATGCGTGCTCAAGGCGGATATAAAATCAGTTGCAGTTGAAATCAGTTGAGAGGCTTCATACCGAAATATCACTTGTGATGAATAGAATTGTGAAAATTTTAAATTATAGATAAATTCTGACGTGGAAAGATTATACGTTACAAATGTTCAAGGCAACAGTATAATCAAGTATTACGCCAAATAACATCGACAGGACAAATTAGATTCATGTTTCCTTTTCGTGTCGTACTGTATTGTTTTTCTATTTCCATTTCCATTTCCATACTACATCACCCTCTACTCATTAAAATTTCTGACATGTAAAGCCCCAGAGATTACTAATGTTCAGGCAAATAATAATATCGTGTATCGCAAAATAATGAAAGCAATCTATGTTTCTCTGTCGTGTCGTACCGTCATGTCTTTCTCTTTCTAGTTCCGTCGTGCTTCATCTTTTTTTTGTGTCAACTGAGTCATGTTCATGAAGTGGATTTATTACACCACAAGTCACGATCCTCCGTCTGATGGTAAGTTCTCAACTTTATATTACCGTCATATTTAGCATGGTCACGCTGTATATCCAGAGAATATTTTCCATTCCATTGGAAAAAGAAAAATCTTTACATCCAGTGGTAGTATAGGCAGTTTCACGAAGAGAAAATTTCGAATTGGTAAAAGTCGGCTTCCGTTAAAAAATAAAATGGAATTTTTTTTTCGACCGAAATTTATTACTTTTCCATAATCAATCATAATCCGATTTCAGTTTTAAGTCAGTTGAAAATTTGATGAAACAGAAATATATTTCATTTTACTTGTATTATGCAAAGACTGAGTTCTCAATGAGCTTACAGATCTTCGATCTTTCAAACGAAAAAGGGTTAGTTCCATAACTCGAAGAACTCGACTACAGAATTGGCCTTGAACTTGCTTACTTGGATTTCTGGAATACACTGAGTAAATTCGCTCTCTGCTTGGATTTAGGGAGTCATTTGTTAGAGATAGTTGTAATTCCATGATAGTTTAATGCCTTTGCTTGTAGAACAGCGTCGTGCTTGTAGAAGGAAAATCTAGATATTGTTTGTTGAGGGCACACTTGGGTCAGGGGTAATGATTTAAGTAGGCTACACATGTTCTTAGAGAACGTTTTTCTTTATTAACTTAATTTTCAAACAAAATATGTTAGGTCATTCCTATTTTCTCCATGGATATTAGAACTGGAATAATAACGATTGCCGATTGTTTAATGCTTTTCTTTGAAATGAAGTGATATTTTTAAAGAATATATTTTTCTTCAATTCATAAATGCATTACAATCTTTTCGTTTTCGTTTAATGCCGATTTAATGTTACATCGTTTGCCATTTTGGAGGAATAAAATCTATATCCAGCTCATTCATTTTTATTGCCTATGGAATATAAACAAAATAGCTATTTTTCTTTATATTGTGTTTTATTCCTATCACATACGCAAAGTCAGTTTCTCGAAATCTCCGTTATGGGCAAACAAGAGACAAACATGAAAGAAAATAAGGATTTAAACCGAAGTAATAAAATAAATATTTCCAGCATCACAACACGCCAGCTTTTAGGCCAAAGGGATACATTTCTCATTCAGGCTCACGCATATATCGGAAATTCTCTTCATGAATCTAGACTACAAACCCCCCCCCACCCCCCCCCCCCACCCCAACCGCCCCCAAAAAAGGAAAAAAAATATCTATCTGATGAAGAAATCTATGGAGTTTGATATTTTCGTAAAGGTGCTGCAATTTTTGCACTTTCTTCATATGAATGTAATTTGTTTGTTTTTGTGATTTTCATTTTCAGTTTTTCCAATTGTTATATTTATTTCGAAATAACGAAGACCTTTTTTCGTTTAGTTTATACTTAGCCATTTAGTCACCTCTTACGACATGGAAGGATACATTGGTCCTATTCTAATTGTAGTTATTACTCATCAGCATATATATATATATATATATACATACATACATATATATATATATATATATATATTATACGCACACATATATATATACATATATAAATATATATATATATATATATATATATGTGTGTGTGTGTGTGTGTGTGTGTGTGCGCGTGTGTATGTGTATGTGTGTCTCTGCGTACGGCAAACATAAAAAAAAAAATAAGTGTCATCGTATCTAGAGTAATAGGAGATTATGAAATATATTTTCTTTTGTTAATTATATATTCCAATATGTCTCCTACACATTCATATTTAATTAAGAGCTTTAGACTTTGCCTCTGAATCAGGCTGTGAGCATATCATAAGTGAAGCTAATCACAGGTCTGGTAACTGCTTCGTCCTCGTATACCCCGCGTCCCCTGGTGTTATAACAAGTAAAATTGGATTTTTAGTAAAGACATTTGATAATTGGTTGAGTTCATTAGTAGTGAAGACTGAGCAGTCTGTCCTGATGTATCATACACGAAGACTGAGCAGTCTGTCCTGATGTATCATACACATGCAAATTTATATGAAATCTCAAAAAGATTGGAATGGGATTTTGCGTGATCTTCTGGCTTGAATTGTTCACAATTGTATAGTAGTGTTGATCCTATTGTCCCTTTTAATGAGAATTTAGTTGACATGATCCATAGACGTATCCCTTCTCATGTGTTACGGTACCACGTGAAGGACAAATCCATTATTTAATGATGATTGTAGACGTGCTTATTTGGAGAAGCAGGAAACCTATCATCTTTCGAAGGGTAAAAGATCATATTTGACATGGAATAGCTATACTCAGCTTCGAGCTTTTGCTCAGTGAGGTTATGTTTCAACTGAAATGGAATACAATTTAACCATAAAATATACGCTTTCTGGTACAACCCAGCGACATAAGTGGTGGACTACCCTTAAATCTGCACTTTTTGGTGTATATACAACAGCACCTTCTTTACTTAAGCCAGGTGGCTCTGACACTCACTGCCCAAAGGAAAAGGTAACCCTTTTGGCTGATGTGTTTGACAGTAAGCAGAGTAGTGAGAAACTGGAACTTCCTCGTCCATGTTTTCGCGCGGCTAAACTAACTAATTTAACTTTTCTATCAAGTAGAATTATAGTTCTCTTGATGAACCTTCATGCTTCTGGAGGTGTAGACCCAAATGTTATTTTCCTTTATTTTTATAAAGACTGCAGATTTCTTAGCTCCAAAGTTAGCAAGTTCGTAAGAAGAGAAGATTTTAGCACTAGTTGGTGAACTGGTAATGTTACTCCACTACGTAAATGTGTTTGTGGTAGCTCAAAGCCACCTGATTACCGATCAATTTCCTTAACTCCCATATTATCTAAAGTTTTTTAACGTCTTTTGGCAAACGTCTAGGTTTGCTGAAGGTAATCATATGTTCTCTAGTTTGCAATTTGGTTTTCGTTAAGGCCTTGGTGAATGTGATGTCCTTATTACAATTTTCAATGCTGTACAGAAATCCCTCGATTTTGGTCAGGAAGTTCGTATGATTGGCCTTGATTTTAAATCTGCCTTTATCCATGTTAATCATGATGCCCTTGTTTTCAAACTCGAACAGTTGGGAGTGGTTGGGTCGTTTCTTAGCATAATTATTGAATTTTTAAGTGTTAGATGGCAAAGAGTTGTTGTCGATGGGCACCATAGTGAGTACAGGACTGTGATATCTGGTGTTCCTTAGGGTAGTGTTCTTGGCCCATTACTTGTCATACTATATAAACCTGGCATGTGGTTTGGTCTAGAAAACAAGCTTGTTGCATATGCAGATAATGCTACTCTCTTTACATCAATTCCATTTCCTGAATGTAAATCTGGGGTTGCTGAATCCCTTAATAGAGGTCTAACTAAAATTAGTGCATAGTACAATTTATTGAGTATGAATTTGAATCTTAACAAAACTATGAATGTGAGTAGGTCAAAGATAGTGGCTCCTCAACATCCAGATCATTGATAATGTTTCTTTAACTTTGTATAGCTCTTTTAAAATTTTAGGTGTGATTCACGACGGCAAATTTACTTTTGAAAAACACATTAGGTGTGTCTTCTGCAATTACAAAAATAATGGCTTTTTGAGAAAGTCTTTTAAGATTTCAATTCTTTCATTCTACCTTGTTTCAAGTATTGTTGTCCTGTCTGGTTTTCAGCTCCTTGTTCTCCTCTTAATATATTGGACAGGAACTCAATGGTCTATTAAATTTCTTATTCCTGATCTAGATATTAATCTCTGGTACCGTCGTTCAATTAGATCATTAAACATGTTGCATATTTCTTTTTCTAATTATGACCATCCTTTACATTCATGTTTTCTCGGACAGTTCTATCCTGTGTGTAATGCTATGAATACAGTTGATTCTAATAGTCAGGCCTTCTCCATCATGAGGCTCAATACTATACAGTATTGTAGAAGTTTTATTCCAGCTGTGACCAAGTTGTGGAATGATCTTCCTAATCGGGTAGTTGAATCATTAGAACTTCAAAAGTTCGACCTAGCAGCACAAATGTTTTTTATGTTGAAAAGGGTCACATATGTCTTTTTATAGTTTATATAATATGAAATATCTGTTTTAATATTGTTAATGTTTTTTAAAATATTTTATTTTTAATTGTTCATTACTTCTTATATCGTTTATTTATACCCTTATTTCTTTTCATCATTTGGCTATTTTTCCCTGATGAAGCCCTTGGGCTTAGAGCATCTTGCTTTTCCAACTCGGGTTGTAGCTTAACTAGTAATAATAATAATAATAATAATTAATAATAATAATAATAATAATAATAAATAATAATAATAATAATAATAATGTATATGCGTGCTCAAGGCGGACACAAAATCGGTTTCAGTGGAAATCAGTTGAGAGGCTTCATACCGAAATATCACTTGTGATGAATAGAATTGTGAAAATTTTAAATTATAGATAAATTCTGACGTGGGAAAG
>NC_090730.1:41097879-41105379 GCF_036898095.1 Palaemon carinicauda
TCTAACAATTAGCATTGGTGAACATATCTATTTTATTCGAACGCGATTAAAGTTACGAATCCCTTCTGTTTTCTGATTTCCGTGTCATGTTTGATCTCCAAAAGCCTTTTGTTTGTATCTTGTGAATCTCTTGTCTGCAACTCTTTGATCTCTTAGGCCCCTGGAAGAAATTGTGGCAATGTTGCCATCTATTGTTCTTTACTCGGTGAGGCTGACATGCTAAAGTGGACCTCCTCATTAAAGGGATTGGCGATGTACGCGGGGATCTTTTACTTCGGGTAGAACCTACAAATTGAAGTAGATTATTTGAAATTATATTTGTATATTAGGAGAGAGAGAGAGAGAGAGAGAGAGAGAGAGAGAGAGAGAGAGAGAGATATTATGATAATGAATGACAGATTGTTCGATATTTCTTGTGATTTTAGACTTTTTTAATAAAAAGATAAAAAGGTCATGATTAACTCAGAGACGGCAGAGAGAGCAACAATTTTAAGGAGTAATCAGGTAAAATTTCTCGATATGGCACAAAATTAAACAAAGCCTAATACTTATATATAATTTTGAATCGTTTTGGTAAAATTAGAACTCTGATTAAAGATAAGAAGACTGGTGAAGACTATTTTCTATAGGGTAAAACTATGTCTATCATAGGGTGAGATGAATTGATCAGGTAGATAGAATGAAATAAATCACCGGTTAAAATGTTATCTGGATAGAGCACTTTTGACGTCAAAGGCTTTATAATGACTTTATTTGCATGAAGTATATTAACCAAAAGACAGTTGCCCTTAAGGAGTCAGAGAAAAAGGGCACAACGACAAGAGAGTCCATTTCAAAGATGAGAGCTCTTATATGAGTGGATACTCTCTCTCTCTCTCTCTCTCTCTCTCTCTCTCTCTCTCTCTCTACTATATATATATATATATATATATACGTATATATATATATATATATATATATATTATTTAAAAAAAAAATAAAGTTAATATCTTTTATGACGTAAAAGTGTGATTACAAATAGGTACGCAGTGTATCGTGCATTATACTTAAGCCCGTATATACACGACAACACAGACTGCTAATAGCCTCTTTAAAAATTGGTCTCTGGCGCTTATGGGATACTTTAGATTGTGTTCGAAAAATCATTTTTCGGTCAATTGCATTCGAGAAATTTACCTTCGCGCAATTGATTTCGAGAAGTTTGCCTGTCAACATATATATATATATATATATATATATATAGATAGATAGATAGATAGATAGATAGATAGATAGATAGATAGATAGATAGATAGATAGATAGATATATATATATATATATATATCTATCTATCTATCTATCTATCTATCTATCTATCTATCTATCTATCTATCTCTATATATATATATATATATATATATATACATATATATATATATATATATACATTAAAATACACAATTTTCCGTGTATTTATGATAAATAAAATAACCCACAATGTATGAAAAATAGAAATTTATTTAGCTTTCGAAGGGACCATCTCCCTTCCTCTTCAGAATACAAATGGTTACAAATTTTTTGAAAAAGAGGTACAGAAAAGTTCTTAAGAGATAAAAAGCCCGTTACAGTCTTAGCGAATATTAACAGCATTTCATGGTGGTTTGTTTACATCTTTTAACAATTCATTAACAATAGTTACATTGTTTTTTACAATATTATTTAAAAACTGATCCAATTTAAAATTACTTTGATATATATTAAAATTATTAGAATTCTGAATTAAAACAGCTTCAATCAGTTTCCGTCTATGTGTATCAGGCATTGATATCAATTTGTCCATATTCTTAAAATCTATTGGGTGATTTTCCCGTGTCATATGTTTAAAAACAGCGCTATTTTCATCACCTCTTCTAATGGAATCTCTATGTTCTCTTTTTCTTCTCTCAAAATCTACTGATTCTCATATGTAAACTTTATCACATGAACCACATGGTAGTTCATATATACATGCTTGTTTGGCAGCCTTTCCTTTCCCTGATTTTGTCAACACCTTTTTAATATTTAAATTATTTTTATATACCCCAACTACTTTACAACTTTTTAGGCAGGTGTCAAGTAATTTGTTGTGTTGGCCTGTTTGAGGAATGATAAGAAGACACTCATCATCTTTTAGAAATGGTTCCCTTTCTTTTGCAACAATATGTCTTCCTTGCTTTTAACTGTGCCTTTTCGATAAAACCAGAATCATAGCCATGATTTTTGAAAACCCTTTTAAGATAACTTATTTCAAATTCAAGAAATTCGTGGTCACAAACTTTATATGCCCTTAAAAATAAGTTAGAAATAACCCCCAATTTTGTAGTTCTTGTATGGTTTGAAAATGCATGTATATAAGAATCTGAATGCGTTTCTTTTCTGTAAACCTTGAATTTAGGACATCCAGCTTGCGGACGGATTACCAGTGTGTCCAAGAAGGGTAATTCATTATTATTTTCTATTTTCTATTAAAGTTTGTGACCACGAATTTCTTGAATTTGAAATAAGTTATCTTAAAAGGGTTTTCAAAAATCATGGCTATATATATATATATATATATATATACATATATATATATATATATATATATACACACCCGAAAATGCCAGCAACTCGGCATCCTTTTCGGGTGCACGTTCCTCTTAGTGTTCTAGTTGCTCTGAAGTACGTCCCTCTCTATTGTACAGGTCTGTTAAGCAAGCAAAGTGGTATTTGAACTTTTGTGCAATAACATCTGCCCAGCTGAGTCTTGCAAAAACTTTTTTGTCATTTAAAGTTTGGGTACATTCATGAAGTTGTTATTAAGGTGCATCGTCATAACCTATCTGAGTTCAAAGGATGGGTCTTCTTTGTTGTCACAAATGCAACACTTTATGCTTTTAAGGATGGTTCTATGTAACTTGGTTTATCTTTGTACTGGCTCAAGCACACTCTGCTCTTCTTTTTTCTGTCTCTTCAGTTTTGTGTTATTGTACACTAGGCAACAACTTTTGTGATATTATGCCTTGTTCCACCTCAAAGTTTCTCTAATGTTATCACCAACATCAAGTCTAGCTGGATTCATAAAAATAGACGTATCATTAATTGTGTGCAAAAAAAAGGAATATTAGTTAGAATCATAGTGTAGCCATCATGTTCTTGTGGTTGGTTTTGTACTCTTTATCTTGAGTTCTTCACTCTTCTTCCTCCGGCAAAGCCAACACTTGCTCCAGTCAGTCTAGAATTCAGACGTCTTGGATCTGTATTTGCCATATTCGTGAATCGTTTTCAAGGTATCACAGTATGATAATTATCTATGTTCAGTTAATTAAGTTCGAGGGTTTATTCTTTTACCACCTTCATCACACCATACACAATAACGTATGGGATACGATTAGGTTTGCGAATAAAGATATATGACCAAAACTTAGCTCGACCTTTCCTCCATTATAATTTAGTTACCGTGTAATCTGTGCATCAATCAGGTAAATACGTGCTAAACAGTGCAAAACCTCACTACCATTGGCTTGACTTTCCCACATTTTCACACCTTATCAATTCATGCTCGGTTTTCTAAGAAAACATCTATGTTAATGACATTTAATACAGTAGATAAGTAGATAACTGGTGCTAGGCTTATTAGACAGAATTTGGGAGACTAAACTAATTATTTGGGTACACTTAATAATTCAACTGATACTGAGCCCAATGCTGAGTTTCACAGCCGCGGTCCCTTCCAGTATGCCCTGGCTTTCCATTGACATCCACTTTGTTACTACAAGAAAGCCAGTGAGTATTTCTCTGGCTTGAAATTCTGATTGTACATTGTAAAAAATTTATGATATGACACCAAGATCATTCAGATAGTACAAAGTTTTGTGATTATATTGTGAAATCCAATGTTTCTAAACATTCAGTTGCACCAATCTGGACAAATTACCACAACCTTCAATTTTTAGGTTGCTAACGGGTTTTATCAAGCGAGGAACTCCCAAGGAGTATACGCATCACTTTATATACTTATCTCCGGAAATGAAATATTCTTCTGAAAATATGCTGCTATCTGGTCCATTATATTTTGTGAAATTAATTATAAAAACTACATTTCCTGAGAAAAATCTCTAATGAATAACTGTATTTGTTATTGTTTTCTTTTAAGTTCTCTATGAAATCGTCTGCTTTAACATTTATCGTCTATTATTATCATAGTTTTCAATCTTTATCAAACATTATTCCATAGAAAAATAGAGAGCTAAAGAGTAAAAACGAAAAGCGAAATACATTGAAATACGAAGTACGGGAGAGAAAGTAATATGGACGTGCGTACAGAGATAACATTATTAGTATTTTCTTTTCTTCTTTCTTTTTGGATAAAACGAGTTTTATATGCTACGCAGGTTGAAAAACACCTCCTCTTCTTTTTTTTTTCTTTTTTTCTATAGCTTAATGCCAACCTGTCCTTCAACATAGGCCTTAAGTCCAAAGCCTCGAAAAAGCTTCCCAAACAGAGAACGCAGAGAACTTAGTTATCGGAAACCCCATGAATATAATGCTGTTTCTCTTTTTAGCCAAAAAAGAGTTGTAGATTTTACGAATCTTTTTATACTTTCCTTTGGGGTAACGACACATTCATATGTTTAAAACCAATCCATTTATATAAGAAAATGTCTAATACAGACGTCATTTGCATACAGAATGTTTTTAAATAGAGATATTTTAAGCGAGCTTTTATGCGCTATGCCATTCCACGGGGAAGAGAATTAGTATAATTCTCAGCTTGATATATTGCGATAGACGGTGTGATAGTCGGCTGCTTTTTCCACATCTATTTAGAGAGCACGGCCATATTTCTTTTCCATAACTATTAGAATACCGGTATGATAATCAGCTTGCAGGATTTTATCTTCCTCAGCATTATTTAAATATCTTCAAGTTACACATTACATAACTTAGTTCCAAAGTACGTTAAAGGTTTAACGGCCACTCAAGGGACAGTGACATTGCTTTATCAAGCAGGACAATGCCCTAGAGACTGACCATATAAACATATGAGTAGCGTCCAAGTCCCTTTCCGCCAAAGCTAAGACCAAGTAGGGATAGGCGGGGGCTGCTAATAACTCACCAGATAGACATGTTGGCTCCCCCAACCCCTACATCCTTAACTCACAAGGATGGAGAGGTTGCAACGACCCAAGGAACTAAAGAGTTTGAGCAAGATTTGAGCCCCAGTCTGGCGATCACCAGTCAGGGACATTACCACATAGGACACCAATGAAAACTATACTAGATCATTCTTTCGTTTTACATTTCAGGAAAACGAAAAAAAAAATGTGTCATGTCTCTGTATTGGATATTAAAAACACATCGAAAGAGATAAGTGATGTTTGACGATAGGTACTGGGATAGATTTATAAAAGATGAAATTATAATCTTTATTACCTTATAGAATTCCACTAAAACGGAATTTAAAAGCAATCCATTAAGAACTGAATTTTCCTCCCATGCTCGGGAACTCGAATACATGGAGATTATCTCCTGTAACTCGAACGTTTGATGCATTACTAATGAAACAGTCGAAGTATTTCTAAAGCTCGAATGTACATCATAAGGAAAGTAATAGCTATAAAACCTTCAGAATATACTAGGATAGCTCCAGAACTCAACATCTCCCTAATTTAGAGGTGATGAAAAAACTATTATTTGAACCAATCAGTTTTCCAAGCGACAAATATTTTCTTGAATCAATTACTTTTACTTGAGCAGATATTCTTGCTCACATTATGCCTTCCAATGTTTTTTTCTTTTGTTTTTCTTTTTATTTTTTTATTTATTTATATGTGATTTATTTATTTATTTATTTTGTTTGGCTTGGTGGGCTTTTGGAGTGATGAGGGGTGGGATTTAGCGTGGCTCATGACATCAGTATCCCAGCTGGCATGTTGTTATCTCATTATGGTTCTACTGAGTTAATAACTCCTAGGATTTTATTTTCCATTTCAAATCCGGGATGGAAGGTGAGCGAGATCAATAGAATAATACAATTTCAACGAAGATTTGTATGACTGAATTAACAAAAGTATTTTAAACATTCCACCGCTCTGTGTGGTGATATGAAAATGAGCAGTAATGAATATAGGTAGGCCTTATTTCCTTTCCTCGTTGTTTTTTTTCCCTGTTGGAGCCCTTGGGCTTATAGCATCTTGCTTTTCAAACTAGGGTTCTAGCTTGCTAATAATAATAATAATAATAATAATAATAATAATAATAATAATAATAATAATAATAATAATAATAATAATAATAATAATAATATATAGGATACAAGCATCTTTATGGTCATATATCTATTGAAGTAACATAAATTATCAATCCTTAATGCAATTGTATAATATGGGTGGTATCGCCAAGAGGTGACATTCCTAATAATATCCCCGTTAAGCAGATTGGGGCTACCGGCAGCAGCATGCTTCTCAGTCTGCTATGGGCTTCCTTCATTAATTATTGTCCAAAAATGTATGAAAATAACAATAATGAGGAATAACGATTTTCATTGATAGGAAGTCTAATGTGATTTGAGTTTTTTGCTTACAAATGTCACACATTTTCAATAATAATAATAATAATAATAATAATAATAATAATAATAATAATAATAATAATAATAATAATAATAATAATAATAATTTTTTGACCCAAAAATCCTACCCTTTAAAGAAGGAACTCAAAGAAAGACAAAACCAGTGAGCAAGAACGAACCACACAAGCAAGAAAGTACAAGTGTCAGGAATCTACACAAAAGATTTGCTGATGATTCATCTGGTTGATCATTAGTGGAAATCGTTTACTATAAAAGACTAAATATTTCACTGAGGTATTTTCATCTTTATTTCAAGAAAATACACCTGGCTTTTGTCTCTCATTTAATAATCTGTCCTTTAAAAAAGAAACGTATGGGAATAAAACCTTACTTTTGGTATAATGTTTATATTTTTTTTAAGGGAGCAGATTTTTTCCCCTTTGGCGGCAAAGGGGAGAAATAAACTGCGTCAGACCTTTTATATTGAACCATTTGCCTTCCCTTCCCTCATGGCTTAATTATAATACATATCGAAGTCACGCGACATTTTCATATGTAATTATTTGACACCGTTTTACAACAATCTTGGAGGAAAAAGTAAAAGATAAATATCATTTTGGTCAGGAAAAAAAATAACTCTCTCTCTCTCTCTCTCTCTCTCTCTCTCTCTCTCTCTCTCTCTCTCTCTGGTTTTTCTAATTGAACTATTTTATGCAAGAGCAAGTGACCTCTCTCTCTCTCTCTCCCTCTCTCTCTCTACTCTGCTACTAATTGTTGCAAGAAGACGGATGAATGAAGGAAACGCCAACGTTGACGATCAATACATTTAATACCACACAACAAAATAAATATTATATAATCTTATTTAGATAAAAATAAAACTTATGAACATTGAAAGTAGAATATTTACATTTATACATAAACTTCA
>NC_090730.1:41110379-41127879 GCF_036898095.1 Palaemon carinicauda
GGTGAGGTTTAAGCCAAGTGAACCTCATCTTCCAGTTGTAGGAAATCCTTGAGGGACATGGTGTATGTGTTGGGAATTTCCGCAACTGTTTTATGTGATAACTTCGTCAGGACGACTTTGGGCTCCAAGTCCAGCTTTCCCTTTTTTTTGCGTGTCAGTGGCGTGTATTTTTACTAGTCATCGGAGTTAATCCCTATTGCCGTTCTTACATTGTCAACAAGTTTTCTGGCTCTGATGCCTGGGGGCATAATGAAGAACCATCTTAGTTAGGCCCTCAGAGTTTTATAAGCCACAATGGTGTTGTATCAACTAACCATTCTACTATTTGTTAAAGAATCGTTGTTGGGTAGGAGTTCAAGTACAGCTTTTCGTGACACTAAGGTGGTATTTTGACCCGATGAAAGTTATTACCCCAAAGAGCTAGGACTCTGGGTTGTATGATGCGAAATGAGGTAGACGGAGGGAAGCAGCTGTGGTGATTTCGTCCAGAGGGCAGGCGGTGTCGGAAATTTTTGTTCACTCCCGGGTCACCAATTTGCTGATCATGGTTTTATCGGAAGCGCGGCCTGGGATCAACTGATTTATTATCACGAAAATCTGGCACATAGCCACTCTGCACGCGGAAAGGTAGAAGGAAACATTTACATCTAAAAAGGTATGTGATTACAATCCGTGTGTTTCTCCAAACCTGGAAAATGCTTGGAATATATTTTCATTTTTAGGAACAGAGCTATTTAGATCATCTCAATTGGAATCTTATAATCTTTTTTATCAAATATTAGTTTCTGTTTTAAAGATAAAGTGCCGTCGTTTCTTGGGAAAAATGAAAAATATTTACGGCGCTGCCTTGTGTTTGTTGTGAGACTGCTTTCATGTCATCCACGGGAGATTATGTTTGAGTGACCAAAATATCACTGTGAGACTCTGGGAAATGTTTTTCATATGCCCTAAAAACCTATTTATTTTTTAGATTAATTATTTTTTGTCTATATATTGTATTATTTTAAGTATAGAAATCTAAGTGTCACATGCACATTTTATTGGATATAATTATATTTTACTTGCCTTTAATTCCTTACTAAAAGTGTCCTGCTATATATTCCGTAGCTGCACACACTTTTTATACATGAATCATCATAAATCCTTTCGCTTGTGACGAAGGAGGGAGAAGGTTGTGAACTCAAAGGCAGTATGGAAGCAACTGAGTTTTTTTTATTAAGGAACACTTTCCTTTATAAACAAAACCTCAAGGCAACAGGACATAACATGTTCTAGGAAATGACAATGTTACAGAGGAAAACAGAAGGCATGAATTTTCATGTTCGTTTTAGTGCGAGGGAAGACCGAAGATACAAGCATAATATATACAAAATAATTTATGTACGATTGTGTGACACACAGTTGGTACATGGCCCTCCCTCTAAAAATGACATATTGAACATGTTAAATAGGTGCCCTGAATATGGAGAGGTAGTAGTAAAAACTGCGCCGATTAGCGGCAGTGAATGGCTGTAGCGAGTGGTGGATGATGGGTGGCTTGTTGCCGAACCGGCTCGTCATGGGGTAGGTGTATGTGTCCTACGGCATTCATAGGCGGCGTGTGTCCCACGGCATCCATAGGCGTGTCCTACGGCATTCATATGCGAGTGTGTCTTACGGCATTCATAGGCGTGTGTGTCCTACGGCATTCATAGGCCTACGGCATTCATAGGCGTGTCCTACGGCATTCATAGGCCTACGGCGTTCAGAGGTGTGTATGTCTTATGACATTCATAGGCATGTATGTCCTACAGCATTCACGTCAGCTTCGGTTGAAGTTGAATAGGTGTCCTCTTCGTCACGAGTGGAAGCGTTGATGGAGGTTTTGAAGGTCATGAAGTGGCTATCCATAAGGGCACGAAGTAGGTTAACCTCACGAGAGAGCTGTCTGCGGCAGTTATATATAAAAATATAACCATATTTAAAGAAAAAGAAAACCTATATGGAAGTATAGACCAGTAAAGAATTTATTGCATTATTTCTACATTCGCTTACATCCCGGTTCTGAGGTATCCAAAGTAATTGGATGGGCAAAGAATGTTAAGAAATTATTTTTAGCATTTATATCTCAAATATACCGGTAAAAGTCTTTGTGATTGGAAATATTTTTATGCGTATCAATGCCCCGCCATTTTTTTTTCTGAAGCCGAATGGACCCTTGACCTTATGAATATATCTATCCTTAATGTAACCTGAATTTTTTAACTATAAATATTTTTCTTTGACTTTCAACTTAGGAAAGAGTTCTTCTTGATTGATGGAAAACCGTGCAAACGTTTTGAAACCGAAAAAGATAAAGATTACTATAACTTGTTACTTTTCAAACTAGGGAATGCAAAATTTTCCTGTTTTCACTAATTAAATGAGAGAGTTAATTATGTGTTACATGTTTGCAAAAGATTGGGGAATGTTTTCAGCCTAGTCCATAGGGAAAACAGTCACCCAAGAAAATTTGCATCGAGAAGGAAGACTCTGACTAGAGTTAAGGACGTGGTAAGTTTATTAAAATATTTCTGGAAAGAACCAGGCCATAATTCTTCTGATAAAAAAAAAAAAAAAAAAATGGTTCAAATCTTTCTCAAAGATGTGCGCTGCCAACAAAGTGCTTCCATAACTGTGATTATATAGTATCAAGGAAAAAGAAATTTTTCCAAATCAAAATGAGAACTGTCATTATTTAAAAACAGAATTTCTAAAAATTCACACTAAAATGTTGAAATTTGTTGGTGATTGAATTAAATTTTCCTATGATGGAACCCATGTTATAATCTCCAAATGTAATGAACATCTAAATTTAAGAATTTGCAACATAATGCTCTCTCTCTCTCTCTCTCTCTCTCTCTCTCTCTCTCTCTCTCTCTCTCTTGAATTGCATATAGTTCTTTCTTAAACTCAGGATTTTCTTGTGTTCGTTCCTTCTATCTATATTTTATAGTAAAAATCCTATGTGATTATTGTCAAAACCACATTATAATATAATTATAGAATTGTAATAAAACGCCTCTTAAATTATAGAAATATCGCAATCTACTCGTAAAATTTTAACCTTTTTATTTGAAAAAAATATATGCTTTAGGCTTGCAAGGCCTATTATTAATTACGAAAAGTATTTCATTCGATATTTATTAAAGCCATTGGAAATATGAATTGCAGTAGGAGTTATGTTTTTTTTTAAGTCAAACAGATTCTTTTTTGCACAGAAGGCCTGACCAAATTGCATTTTTTACGCTTATTTTATTTTTTAGTTATAAAAAACAAGGATTCTAGAAAAAAACTCCATGTGTCTCGTGGATATGAAATTATCTATAATCATTTTGATACCCTTTTTTCTCTAAATCCTCGTTAATTGTTTTTTACGCTACTTGTAGACTCTATAAGTTGCGTAAAAATAATGTAGTGCTAACTACCATCGTGTGATCATTACTTAATGATATGGGGCATCTCCTGTATGAGTTTCATTGCCATGGCAATGTGCTCTTTATTATTCAACAATTACCTTTTTTTTGCAGGCTTTATTTTACTAAGTTCTTTCTGAGCATGGTTATGGAAATGAAACGACACAATTTGGATTTTTTTTTCAAATGTTAGAAAATTTCTCAAGTATTCGTTTGTAACGAGTTTATGTGGAGAAAAGACGAGACCTATTCCCTGTCCTCCTCTATCTCTTTACAGAACGAGTAAACACATATTGCATGAGTTGAATTTCCTGTGAGATAGAATCGACTATATCTTTGAAGACGACTTGTCTGTAGAGAGATATATGATAAAGTCTGGTTATATTTTCTTTTAGGAAAACCAGCTCTCTCTCTCTCTCTCTCTCTCTCTCTCTCTCTCTCTCTCTCTCTCTCTCTCTCTCTCTATAGCTTGTGCAACCATTTTGAATTTGCATATTTCTATTAAATCTCTAATCTTGCATGTGTATGACATGATAAAAGGATTTGACGATTTTTATCAATATTTTGTATTAGAGCAAATGTTTTTTCTTATAATTCGATGCATAGTATCGCGAAAACACACAAACACTTGGTATGTAATTTATATAAATTTTAACGTAAGACATCGATTTAATATGAGTAGCTCAGTATAAGATTTCTATAAACGTCACATAGAAGAAAAGCCTGGCCATTTCTTTCAACTTCCATTCTCTTTATGAATAAAAGATATGGTTACAATGGTAGTGATTAACAAGAAAATTAATGTAATCGTTTTCCGTTAGGGGCGTTGCAAATATAAGTGCATGGACAAATGTGTTTGTTAAAAGGAAAAAATAAATTCCATACTCACTGACCAAGCTGTCTTTTATTACTTTGTTTTAAAAAGAGTATCTAAAATGAACTATATGTTTATATCCTAGCAGTAAATTACTTGAAAGTAATTTTTTTCAGCATTTGCAGTTTTTCATTAACTTTCTTATATATATATATATATATATATATATATATATGTATATATATATATATATATATATATATTTGCGCAGTGTAAAAAACTAACTGGGACAAGCGATTCGGGAATTAACGAGGTCGTAGGTGTCCCTTATATTGAGTTAAATCCTTTGACAATATCCTCTTTATATTCAACGGTTATCGTTCATTTTGTAATCTTTATTTCACTAATAAAATTTTTTTTTTTTTCACTAAAGTATAATCTGCTCTCTGCTATTCGTTGATGAATCTCTAGAAAATGTCTCTAGCTCCACATACTGTCCGGTGTATTTGCAAAGTAGGCGAGACAGGGAAGCTTCGACCGCTTTATAGGAAGAGTAATCCCTCAAGGCTTAAAGCTGAACTTTCTGGTGAATTCAGACTAGCTAATTTACGATTCTGGAGCTGTATATATATATATATATATATATATATATGTATATATATATATGTATATATGTATATATATACATACATATTTATATATATATATATATATATATATATATATATGATTAGTTTTGAACAGAATAAACATACCTTTCCTTGTGCTGCACGGGTTCGTCTTTCATTATTTCATAAGGGTTACCTTACTTTTACAAGGATGGCCACCATTGCTGCCCGAATTAGCTGTATATGACTCCGCTAATTTTTGATTAGCTTAGTTTTACCGCCCCTCTTAAGTGGTCTCTCTACGAAATTTTCCAATACATACACCCTACAAAATTCTTTTAAGTTTGTATCTTAGACTCTCTAACAAAATATCAATAGCTTTATAGTTAGTTTTGAAGTTAGGTCTTTATTTCTAAATATCGTCTTTTTTCATGGATTTAGGGCTAATGATTTTAGAAACTACTTGAATCTGTCGTAACTGAAACTTCCCTTACTTTTTTGACAAAGTTTACAAATAAATTGTATAGCAATGGGTTCCCACTTAGGGGCAACCTTTGCTAACACATATTTCCTAATCCTTGTATGCAAGATATATGTTTTATACAGTGAGAGTAATGACCTTTTTAAGAGTACTATAACTGTCACAAATTGTAGGGCGCGACCACTGAACTCTGTTAAAGGTGACATGTACCAAGTCTTATAAGGTGATGTGTTGAGACCCTATTGGTGACAGTATATTCTATCACAGTGAAGAATTCCACAAAATTTAACAATTCAGCAGGTTGTAGATGAGCGATACTGGCCATTTCCATGAGGGCGAGTGAAGCCTTTTTGTCACTCAACGGTTGTTGAGAGTGCTGAAAAAGTTTCGCTATGTGGGCGGCTGGCGATGGTGAGCACTGCTTCAGGAGGTATGATTTGAGGCCGTTGTATGTAAATGGCTTGGATTCTTCCTTGCACAGACTATTGAAGATTTCGGGAAAGTGTCATCGGAAATTGCCACAAGAACATAAGCTGCTTTGGTACTTATCAGAGTCACGCCCTTAGTGCGAAATGGAACGTCGCCACACTGGAACTAGGCGAACGCATCTCTGCTGGCCGAAGACGGTAGTTTCAGGGTCGTGGCGTTGATAGTAGAGTCAGTATCTGACATGGGCATTATCAAACAATAAGACACAGTATTGCAGGGGAAAGCATGAGGGAGCTGAACACTCCGGTGGTCACCAATGTGCATATGCACGAGTTAGGTGGTAACTGAGAGACAGCGTAATTCCAATTAACTTTATTTTAACAGACAGCGAGCTTTTATAATAACAGTTTCCGTGAAAGGTCATAAAAAATATAATCAGATTGATACAAGCACAGAAACAAGTTATTAGTGCGAGGGAAGTGTAATAACGACAACATATAAAAAAACAGAAATATATTTATAGTGTAGGAGCGTGTGATATACGTGTGGTACAGAGTTGATGGAAATTTACTGTGTAATTTTGATGGGATTTGTGAAAATAGCATTGTTTACTTTCAAAGATGATTTGTTAAAATGAATATGTTGTCAAAATATTTAAGGATGGGAAAGTGCAAGAACTTGATATTTCTTAAGGGGTTAATGTCGTTAGTGCTCTTAATTTAGCGTACTAAAGCCATTTGGGCTAAGCAGCATCCTTTTGTCCCCTCAATGGACTCATATTCTAGCATTATGCTGTAAACTCTGTTCCCAGTTTTTTATTTCCATCTGGTCATCAAGTATCTTTTATATTTTCATCATCACCTCCTCATAAGCCTATTGACGAAAAGGGCCTCGGTTATATTTCGCCAATCGTCACTATCTTGAGCTTTTAATTGAATACTTCTCCATTCATCATATACTTTCGCGCTTCTTAGTCCTCAGCCATGCAGTTAAATCATGTGTTTACCAACAGTTGCATATAATCCCTGAATGGCTTGTTATGACCCAGTGTCGGCTCACAATACATGGCCTAGCTTTTGTGAACCAAAGCAAAACAAATAATTAATAGGACTACGGGAGAGGGAATCACAGAACATTGTAGTAATAATTTACTAAAATGGTACATTTTGGGTTTGAGTGAGTCACGCGGTTGTGATGATTCGTGGTTTAAGTTCCGAATGATTTTACAATTAAAGCATAATTGTTATAATGGCGACAGTTTTTTTGAAGCACCTAGTCGTTGGGGAGCAGCAAAATATTGATTTTCGTCGTGTTATAGTAAAGAAAAATAGAATAGAAATTCTGCGTTGCTGTAGAAATAATGCTATTGTAAACGAAATCTGTTTTGGACCTGTGAAGGCACCACCAAAAATGTATTTTTAATTTTTGGCTCTACATATCAAAATATAAAACCATCCAATATAAAAGACTGATCCTTTAATGTCAACGTTTAAAGTAAATATACACATTTTCCGTTTGATATTTGTATTGGAAAATTTATTTGATAACTGAACGTAATTGGCATACAAACGTTGGCTAAATATTCGAAAACATTTTGGTATTGTGAGAAAGGTGTATTATTAACATATTTCATTGCATTACTTTAACTTCAAGTCACGGCCTCTGTTGTGCGAAGTAAGAAACGTCTTTGAAAGGATCAGCAGTTTTATAAATTAATCGAACTCGTTTTATATCAAGACGTATTTGATGTTTTTATAATTCTTACGTAATCCTGCATTTTAGTTTCTCCCTTGGAAAAGTAATTGTTTACCCCGGTAACTGATTCTGTTTGTTTCTTAAATGATCGGCAATCATATTTCAAGGTGTTTGTCGGTGAAATCTTTATCCACTCATTAGCATGCATTGAAGAGTTTAAATGTTTAAAGGCCACTCATGAATAGCAGAGGCAAGGAACAGTGAGATTGCCTTATCAAGTAGGACAATGTCCTAGAAACTGACCATCTATACAAATGATCACCGCCCAAGCCCCCTCTTCATCCAAGCCCCCTCTCCACCCAAGCCCCCTCTCCACCCAAGCGAGGACCAAGGAAGGCCAGGCTGTGGCTGCTGAGGACTCGGCAGATTGATCTATAGGCTCCTTCACCCCCTCCCCCATAGCTCCCAAGGATGGTGAGGATGTAGCGGACAAAGAAACGAACGAGTTTTAGCGGGACTCGAACCCCAGTATGGCGTTCACCAGTCATGGGCGTAACCACATTGGCAACCACAACCCTAAAACTGAAATAAAATGCAAAGAATTTCTATTACAAATAGACTACAGTAATGCAATGCTAATAATGAATAATTCATCTGGTATTTCAAACAATGAAATATAGCCTAATTAGAGTGAATAAAATTTATGTCATATCATCGGTAGAAACTGATGTGGCAACAATCCATTACCTCGGTTCAGTGAGTAACAGACTAGCTGCTCAAGAATCAGTAATGTGTACCAAAAATTGTATTTAATGGTGATATTTGATTTAATTTGTTATTAGAGCAGTCCATCGATCCATTTGATTCCTAAAATCAGCAAAAAAATTCCTTGGATGGTTTTGCCGACCGTCGGGTTAATTTCGATATCGAACACTTTTTAGAGCAGTCCTGAGCATGTATTCTCCAGGGATCCTAAGGGAAGTATTTCTCTTTTATAGTTTTTAGCCTTTATTCCAATTAACCTTATTGTTTGCGAAAATAAGACTGTACAGTTTTTAGATAATGAAATTACTTCTGTAGTTTTTCACTTCTGGAATTAGCCCTACCGGCCCAAGCTCAAATATGCAATGATATTATTTGAATCCTTTACAGGGATCTGGGACCATGTATTGTTGTCCTTAATGGTTTCCAATTGTATTAGAAACTAGATATTTCCAGCTAATAATCCTTTTAGTGATCTCACTACATATATCCCCAAGTGCTGCAAGAATTCTGGTTATGGGGTACTTTGACTGGCCAGTCAGTACTTACATTGGATCCTTCTCTCTGGTTACGGTTCACTTTCCCTTTGCCTACACATACACCGAATAGTCTGGCCTATTCTTTACAGTCTCCTCTTTCCTTATACACCTGGCAACACTGATATTACCAAACGATTCTTCTTCACCAAAGGGTTAACTACTGCACTGTAATTGTTCAGTGGCTACTTTCCTCTTGGTAAGGATAGAAGAGACTCTTTAGCTATGGCAACCAGCTCTTCTAGGAGGACACACTGAAATCAAACCATTGTTCTCTAGTCTTGGGTAGTGCCATAACCTCTGTACCATGGTCTTACAGTGTCTTGGGTTCTATGGCAAGCAGCTCTTCTAGGAGGACACGCTAAAATCAAACCATTGTTCTCTAGTCTTGGGTAGTGCCATAACCTCTGTACCATGGTCTTCCAGTGTCTCTATTCTATCTAATTTCTCTTCCTCGTGTTTTGTTCGAATTTTTTCTATTTTATATCAGAAATATTTATTTTAATGTCATTGTTCTGAAAATATTGAATTTTATATATATATATATATATATATGCATATACAGTATATTTATGTATAATTATATATATATATATATATATATATATATATATATATATATATATATATATATATACAGTATATTTATGTATATATATATATATATATATATATTGTGGAGGATTAATTTTATTTTAATTTATTTTTTTGTTTTTCCAATCGAGAGAGAGAGAGAGAGGAGAGAGAGAGAGAGAGAGAGAGAGAGAGAGTGTTGTTTTAGTATTGTTAAATACAGACATTTTATTTGCTTTAGCTTTGTCATTAATGAGAGAGAGAGAGAGAGAGAGAGAGAGAGAGAGAGAGTGTTTTTTTACTTAAGTTTTGTCAAACCGCAAGAGAGAGGAAGTGTTTATTTGCTTAGTTTTGTGAGAGAGAGAGAGAGAGAGAGAGAGAGAGAGAGAGAGAGAGTGTTTATTTGCCTATAGTTTTGTCAGAGAGAGAGAGAATTTAATTTGCTTTAGTTTTGCTAGATTGCACGTGCACGAGAGAGTATGTGTGTGTGCGTTTGTGTGTGCGTGTTTTGTGTGTCCGCGGTGCGTGCCGAAGAACAAGGGTAGTTAAGGAATGTTTGGTTGTTGTTTGAAAGACTGTCGGTATATTTGTGGTTTTGTTTACCTTTTTAGCTAGGTTAGGGCGGTAATGAATGTCTTGGGCGAAAGCATTGGATCTTTGACTGTAGAAGGAGTCGGTTCTATTTTTTTTGTTCTTCGAAAGCCGGCTGTGTGAAGTGTTTTTTTTATATTCGGAGTAAGTACTGTTTTTATTCATTTTTGTTAGGCGCGTTCGTGAATGATAGAAAGTTATTTTGTTTATCTTTGATTATAGTGCGATAGTTAAGTTAGTTAGGAGTATTCATAAGTGTTTTTTCTTTTTTATTTTGGCAGGCCGTGATTCCTTCTTAGGAGATGTTTTCTTGAATGTAAATTTGTTTGTTGACGACTTGGCCTATAACAGAACTTGATAGGACTGCTCAGATTGATTTACTTGTTGACGACCCGGACCGAATTTACTTCTGATTGCTGTTGATGATGATGATACCGATGAGGATGATGATGATGATGATTACGCTCACGGACTAAATGACTAAGTGTCAGGTGTTGCCATATTGTGGCGTTGCAACCGAGTTGTGGGGTTGGGCTATAAAAGGACTGTTGGCCCTTGTGTGGACAACGATGTACACACATAAACAAATATTGGTTTTGGTGTGTGGGTAATTTTAAGTCTGTTAGGGTTTTTTTGCGGGTTATATGAATGGTGCTTTTTGGTTATTATATATTATATTATTTGGTGTTAAGTTTTGATTAGTTTTAAGTGTTGGCAATTTGATTGTGGATGGTTATTGATTTATTTATTATAGTTTGTAAGAATATAGTGTTAAGGATATGTTTTGTTTTGAGTTTTGTCCTTTCATCCAAGAGTCCCGCTGCTGATAACGTAAGGGGAAAGTTTGTTTTGTGGAGACCATTGTAAGTAAGTAAGATTCAAGGGTGTGGGGGTTGTTTTATTTACATCCCGCCACATAAATTTGACGGGCCGAACAGGAACTGAAAGAAAAAGGGACTTGAGAGGTGGGATTGAAGCTGGACTCTTTGACGAAGGACGGAATTAAGATTAAGGTTGAAGAAAAAATGGAAGGTAAATACGAGGCTTTGGAGGAGGAATTGCGGCATTATTAAGAACGGGAGCAGATGTGGATAGTTTAGAAAGAGAGGTTGCTAGTAGAGAATGAGAGGTTGAACTGGGAGAATGCGGCGATGCAGAAGGAGCTTAGGGAGTTAAAGGGAACTGTAGAGAGAGTGGAAGAGGGTGTTGAGATGAGGATGCGAGAAAATGAGAAACGAATGGAAGCTATGATGGGGCAAGTCATGAGGATGATGAAAACTGTCATGGGTGAAGGTGCAGTTGGAGGAGTGGCTTCTGCTTCTGGTAACGGGTTGATTGTGGATAGGGGTAAGTGATGATGGGGAAGGTAGTGATAGTGATATTGAAAATAAAGGGACTAGACATAATAAGATTGGAACGAAGGGTGATAGGAAGAATGAGAAGAAAGGTAAAGATAATGTGAAGAAGGAAAAAAAGAAAGGTCAGGGTGTGAGTGAGGATGATCAAGAATGGGTGAAGGGGGTTAGTAAGATAAAGGGTAAGAAGGGAATAGTTAAAGATAGGACTTTGAGTGTAGAATTAGATTCATTGTATTCAAATGAAGAAGAAGGCAACAAGAAGGGACTAGGCAGTGAAGATAGTAGTGAGAATAAAGTAGAGGAAGTTTGTAAGACAGTGTTTATGAGAGAGGTTCCTAGGTGTGAAAGTTTTAATGAACATAGCAAGTAGGGATGTATATGACTTCTTTAGGGAATATGAAAGGTTTTGTCAGGCTAAGTATGGGGATAGTAAGAGAGTTTGGGCTAGGGAGTTGGGGAAAATTTTTGTCAGGATATTTGTTGACGATGTATGGGGTGATAATGAGTGTAGGAGAGGTTGAGTATGAAAGTGTAAAGAAGAGGATAATTGAACAGGTAAAACGTATGAAAGGTAGTGTTAGGTATAATCGAAAAAAATTTTTTTGATGAAGCACGAATGAAGGTGGGTGAAGCAATCTCGATGTATGTATGTCGGTTAGAAACATTGGCTAGAAAGAAGTATGCGGACGAAGGAATAAATGAAAATAAGGAACTAATGAAGAAGTTTTTGGGTACAGTACCAGAGAGTGTGTGTGAGTTTATTAATTTGAAACGGAAGGAGAAAATGAGGTGGACTAGAGAGAGATTGACTTGGGATGATATTTTAGAGATAGTTGAGGATTACGAGTTTGGATAGGTGTATGAAAGAAAGTAAATCTGTGAGTGTGAGAACTGGAATGGAGGAATGTGTGCCAGAATTTGGTAGTTTTAGAGATGCTGTTATGAGAGGGCCAATGAGGGGCAGCTGATAGTGTAGTAGATAGAAGTGTTAGGGTGAGTAATGTAGGAATACCCATGCCGAGAAATGATGGGTTTTAGACAGGGAAATCAAGTTTGGAGAGATAGAAGTGCTAGTACGCAGCAAGTTAGGTTAGGTAGTGGTATCCGTGAAGAGAGGTTGTTATAGGTGTGGGAAGGTAGGACATAAAAAGAACGAGTGTAGATGGGCATTAGGAGCATGTTTCGGGTGTGGAGAGACAGGGCATCGTATTAGCGACTGTAAGAAAGAGAAAGTGGTTAAGTGTTATCGGTGTGGTATGACTGGGCACATAGCGAGGGGATGCCGTAGTAATCGTATGAATGTAATTTGTGGTAATTGTGGTAAGGATGGTCATTATTCAGTGTACTGAATGTGGTGCAGATGGGCATGTAGCTAGGGTTTGTAGAAAGAAGGGATCAAGTCCGCCAGAATGTTCGGGAAACTAATTAATCAGAGGGTTCAGCTGGGTGAGTCCTCGTGTGTGTGGGGAGTGAATGTGATGCATGTTCGTGAGGGTTTATTGCATGAAGATGTGATGGGAGAAAGAGAACATGATTGCATGAGTGTGAAAATGATTTTTAATGGTGTAGAGTTGGTTGGTTTGATTGATACTGGTTGTGGTGTCAATTTAATGTTTAGGAATGCATATGATAAGGTGAAAGAGTTTTGTGAATTTAAGGGATGTAAGGGTGAAGTAAAAGGTATTGGTAATTTGCGTATGCCTGTGCAAGGAAAGTTGCGGGAAAATGTTATGATTGGGGGGCTGATGATGGAGGATAATGATTTTTACGTGGTCGAGGGAGCGAATGAGAAATATGACGTACTGCTTGGGTATAAATTTCTGAAAAAATGTGGTATGATTGTACATGCAAGTGTGAATATGATAGAAATAAAGGTTAAAGGTAATATTTGTGGGGAATTTTATTTAAAGGAAGACGGCAGAGTGAGTATGAAGGTGTGGAAGGGAGTGCCGTTGGTAGCAAAGGAAAGTGTAAAGTTATCGGGTAAGAAAGGTGAGGTTATTAGTGTAAAAGTTGCATGGCCGAGCAGTCTGGGAATTTCAAATAGTGACGAGGATGAATATGTAGTGGAAGGTATGGAAGCAGGTAATTTGGTGAAAACGAGTGCGTATATATATGATGGTGTTATGAATATGCAGGAACCCCAGGTGCATGTAAGGTTGTTGCCGTGTGTTAGGAGGAAGAGAGTACGTGGTATACGTGAGGGCGATTGCATGGGATGTATGTATACACTAATCAATGTAGAGGATGGAAGATATGTTAAGGCGAGACAGGTAATGGCTGGTAAGGTAAAGAACGATGACGATTGGGATTACGATACGTTGAAAGGAAGAATTAAGTTAGATGAGAGTATAAGTGAGGTCGAACGGGAACGATTGCTTAAGATGTTATGGGATAAGCGGAGAGTTATGAGTCTCGGTGATGATGATTGAGGGGGGTCAGACCTGCCAGAATTTAAAATAGTTCTCAGTGATGATACCCCCCTATATCAGCGTCCCAGGCATTTTTCTCCGCCTATTGCCAAGGAGATAGAGGAGCAATGTCAGGAATTAGAGCGTATGGGTGTAATAGAAAGAGTGAGAGTGCCTGGAATAGCCCTATTGTCCCTGTACGAAAGCCTGATGGAAGTTTACGCATGTGTATTGATTATAGAAAGGGGAATGAAGTGACTGTTAAAGAACGTTTTCCAATGAATGTGGTATCTGATTGTGTTTATAAGATGCATGGAATGAAAGTTTTTACTAAGTTAGATTTAGTTAGGGGCTATTACCAGATGCCTCTGGCAGAGGGGAGCAGGCCCATTACAGCATTTTCAAGCAGTAATTGACATTATCAGTTTAAGAGATTGAGTTTTGGTCTTGCTAATGCGCCTGCTGCCTTCCAAAGAGCGATGAATGTTGTATTGGCTGGTTTCGATCGACAGAAGGTGACTGTTTTTATAGATGATATTCTGATTGCGAGCGAGACTGTCGAGGAACATATGCGGTTGCTTGAGGCAGTGTTGATGCGGTTAATTGATGTTGGTGTGAAAATTAAGCTTGAGAAGTGTACATGGTTGTCCAGGGAGGTGGAATTTCTCAGGCATGTAGTGGGTGAATCTGGTATAAGGAAGAGTGACAAGTTTGTGAATAAGGTGCGAGAATTTCCCCGTCCCCGGACTGTGCGTGAGTTGCGAGGTTTTCTTGGTTTGGTTGAGTTTGGTTGCAAGTTTGTTAGGGATTGTTCAGGTATAGGGAAGCCTTTGAATGAATGGACGGGTAAAAGGAATAGGGAATAATACAAAATTAAAATGGGATGATCGGATAATAGAAGCGTTTGAAAGGTTGAAGGAAGAGGCCGCGAAAGACGTCACTTTGGCTTTTCCAGACTACAGTGAAAATGCGAATATGCTAGAGTTGTATATGGATGCGAGTGGGGTTAGTATGGGTGGTTGTTTGGTTCAAATGCAGAGAGTAAATGGAGGAGAGCAATTGAGAGTAATAGCGTATGTTAGTAAAGCATTTAATAAAGCTGAGCGGAAGTATTCGACGATTGACAGGGAATTGGCTGCAATACGATTTTGTGTGAAGGCATTGAAAGTATTTTTGTATGGTGTAAAATTCATTGTGCGTACTGACCATCAGCCCATAGTGTATATGATAAGGAAAGAGTGTGTGAATGCAAGGGTTGCTAGGACCATAGAGGATTTGAATGAATTTGATTTTAGGTTAGAATATGTACCGGGAAATAAGAATGTGATAGCAGATGCGATATCGAGGATGCATGGGAGGATGGAAGATAAAGAGAGTAATCAGAATTCTGAAAGGTTGCCTGAAGGTTTAGTTTTGGAGCAGAGTTGTGAAGGAGAAGATATGGTATAGAAGTGTATCCTAATGGGTTTAAGTAAATTAATACAAGAGGGGTTAACTACGGAAATACCGGGTAGCGTAAGCGAGCTTAAAAGAAGGGTGATGAATGAAGTGTCAAAAGAAATGGTGTATGAGGAGAGTAGTGTACTAGAAGGGGAATTATTATCAAAGATATTAATGGTGGTAAGTATGTTGTATGGTGTAACTGTGTATTTGTATTTTGGATGGAATCGACTGATGGAATATAGGGCATGTAAGGAGAATGATAGGGAATATAGCTTGAGGATGCAATGTAATGAGGAATGTTGCAAATTGTTGAGTGAGAAGGATAATGGTGCAAGTGACCTTAATCTAAGATATGATGGTATAGAAGACAGTGAATATGATGATGAACATATTGGTGAAGTGAGCGACAGAATTGAAAGGAGAGGAAATGTATGTATGCATGGTGTAAAAGGAAGGATGATGACATATGTGAATATAAATGAGAATGAATATTGTAGTTTAATTGATACGAGTGCTCAAGTGTGAATCGGTTATCAGGGAAATTGAGAGGTATAATTGGGAAGTGAAAAGACAGTGTACGAGTGTGAGAATTCATGGAATAGGTCAGGGAAGTTTACTTGTTTTGGGAAGAAGTGAGGTTGAAGGTGAAACTAGGGAGTATGGAAGTTGAACATAATTTTATTGTAATGGGAGAGAATGAAATGCCTAGTTGTTTTTTTATGGGAATAGATTTTTTGAGGTTGCACCATGTGTCAGGTGATGTTGGTAAGGGTTTGCTTTCAAAGAATGGCTGTAAGGTAATAGTAATTGAGGATAATAGTGTATTCATGGCGAATTTTGTTGGCATGATTGATATTGCAAAGAGTGAAGAAGATTTGTTAAGCAAAGAAGAGGTGGAAGAAATGCAAGGTGAATGTTTCGAAATAAATAGGTTACGTGAATGTATTTTATATGGTATTAGGGTGGAAGAATGGCCGTGTAATTTGGAAGCGTATAAGAAAGTTGTTAAAAGATTTATTGTTTGTAAGAATATTGTGTATTTTTTGCATAGGGGAATGGATGAAGATATATATGTTCCTGTATTTCCAATGCATGCAGCTGTAAGTATGTGTATGGTAGTGCAAGACAGGTATGGGCATATGGGGAAGAATAAATTGTGGGAATGCATGCGAGAGAGGTTGTTTACGCCTGGGTTGAGTCAAATTTGTAGGGATGTAGCGACTACTTGTGAGGATTGTCAGAAGGGAAAGTATCAGAGCATTCATGCAAGTCCGCCTGTTCTGAGGTTACGTATGAAAGAGCCATTTGAGATGTTTGTGATTGATTGTGTTTCGTTGCCTGTGACTGCGAGGAGACATGTGGGAATGATTGTCATGGTCGATCATATGAGCAAGTTTGCGTATGCAGTACCCATCAAGAATAAAAGAAGTGAGACTGTAGCGAGAATGGTAAGTCAAGTGATGTTGCCAATGAGTGTGTGTAAGCCTGCAAAAATGTTAAGTGACAATGGTCCGGAGTTTGTTGGATGGGAGTTTGAGCAGATGTAGAGAGAATGGGGTATTGAGCATGTATATTCGACTCCGTATATGCCAAGTGCGAATGGTTTGGCTGAAAGGACTGTAAGAACCTTAACAGAAATTTTGCGGATGATGAGTACATGTGATAATGATTGGGATTTATATGTTGGGCGTGCGTTGTGGGCGTATAATGCGACGGTGCACAAGAGTACTGGTATGTCTCCATGTAAGTTTGTGTTGAATTTTGAAAAGATAGTAAGACCGAGATTGAGTGTGTCCGAGAATGATAAAGATGTTTGGAAGAAAGCAAATGAGAGATTTGAAAGCTACAAAGTGGGAGAGAAAGCGTTAAAAGAAGTAATAGAAAAAGGAAGAATGAATGTCAATAAGGTACGTGATAAGTTTGAAGGTCCATATGAGGTGTTAGATGTTGGTGATAGTGGGTTGAGTTATGTTTTAGGTAAAGTAAGTGTGGATGGTAGTGTGGAAAAGGTTAGGGCACACCACAATCAGTTGCGGAAATGGAAGGAGGTACCAAGATATATTCAGGAGAATGGTATGAATAAATGGCTGAAAACGAACAATTATGAACCGAGTATGTGTGAGGCATTAGGTTTAGAAGATAAGCAATTGGTGTTAGTAGAGTATGGAAAGAAAAAGAAGTCTGAGAATTTTACTGGGGATAGAAGACAGGAAAATTTTGTAGTTGTTGGCGGGAATCAAAATAAGCAGGACAAGGGTGTAAATGTACAGGTGAGTACAGAAGATAAATGTATTAATACAGATGAAACTTGGATGAGTATGAATGATACTTATAGTGTGTGTGGTTTTTCGTTAGATGAGGCAAG
>NC_090730.1:41133898-41148898 GCF_036898095.1 Palaemon carinicauda
ACTACCAAAAAGAAAGGATTAGGACATTAGCACTCATAATCGAGGAACTTTAAACCCAGCAATATTTCTCTGGTTTTCGCGGATAACAACTACCTGGGCAATTGAACCTCATAATTAGGAAACATATTTTCTGCCATAAAATTTTAAAGTTTGCTTCGAAAACAAAGCCCAGATATGCCGAACAAAAGGTGAAGGAAAGCAAAGAAATGCTTGATGCAGAATAAAATTGATAAGGAAAACTATTTTATATTCTTCATTTCAAAGAAAGTTAAAATTATATTTATAGATTGTCTCATTTCAATGTTATAGAAAGAGGGATTACGATATTGTTAACAGATATTATTTATCTTATAAGTTTTCTCTGTTTTACAAGTTTTTTTATCGCTAAATTTTCTTTCACATAAAGAAATAAATTAGGTTTTGACGTACTTTGATTTGTCTGCAATCTGTTATAGGACAGTTATAAGTGAATGCACTAAGAAAGAATTTTCTCTCTCTCTCTCTCTCTCTCTCTCTCTCTCTCTCTCTCTCTCTCTCTCTCTCTCTCTCTCTCTCTCTCTCTCTCTCTCTCTCTTATTATATATATATATATATATATATATATATATATATATATATATATATATATATATATATATATATATATATATATATATATATATATATATATATATATATATATATATATATATAAACTTAGTTTTGTTCGTTAGATAGAATAGAGTTTTAGTTAGTTTTTGCTCTAGTAATTACACGTCTCTAATTTCCTCCCATTGTTTCTGTTAGTGTGCGTTCACGCACACAACCCCACACATGTATTTCATCAATACGCATCCGTTTAATAAAACTTTGTTGTTAATGGTACCTACTTCTTATCTTAATCATATGTCCTTCTTAACTATTGTACATCACTAGCAGGCAAAAACATTAAAACATAAATGAATGAGTGAATAACTATAGGTACGGAAGTTGAAAAATTAAGGGAATTCCAAACATAAATTATAAAACAATATTCTCTCATAATATTTGATTTTGAATAAAGGCTTTTCTGTATTGAGGATAAATTACGGAAACTTAATAATGCTCTTTTTATCAGATGTATTCTTGAGATAAAAAATAGAGATAAGTCCAATATGGTAAAAAACATTCAGCTTTTATTATATCCAAATGACACAGAATTATGGGATCAGAGGAATCTTCCGGTGTTATTTCAATATTAAAATACTTCTATGTTCTGGAGTACTCAAAAAGTTAATCATTAGTAAACAGTTTGGCATTGTTCAAGTTAGCAACACTTTCAAGTTTGGTTATGCAAATTGTATGTACTCGTAGTGGTATTTAAAAGTTTTAAAGGTATTCAGAGATGGTAGAAGAACTTTAGACTAATTTAGGACTAAGTAGTATCAAGTATATTTTTAATACATTGGCAGAATTTTAGACTGATTCATGGTAATGAAAAGGGCTCATTAAATTTAATAGTCCTTACATGCTTCATTGTGAATTTATTATATGACCTTGAGACGGCCCGAGAGAAGGTTGTGAACTCAAAGGCAGGATGCAATCAACTGAGTTATAATATTATAGAACAATCTCCTTTATATACAAAACCTCAAGGCAACAGGACATAACATGTTTACAAGACAAACAATGTCACAGAAGAAAACCGGAGACGTGAATTTTCATGTTTGTTTTAGTGCGAGGGAAGAGTGCAGATACAAGCATAATATATACAAAAGGAAATATGTACAATTGTGTGACACACGGTTGGTACATGGCTCCCCCGTAAAAATGACATACTGAACATGTTAGATAGGGGCCGCCCTGATCTAGTGAGGCGAACTGTAGGCGGGTCATCTGGCAGAAGATAAGCAGGTTTTAGACGATCAATGGAGACCCAGTTTTCTTTGCCCCGAATGTTTAGGAGGAATGCTTTCGGACTGCGTTGGATCACAAGGAAAGGGCCCGTGTAAGGGGGCGTTAGTGGTGGCTTTCTAGTGTCGTTGCACAGGAAGACGTTGCATTGCAAAGATCAAGTCCGTTGGTATGTGATGCTTTGCTGGGGGCTTGTAAGTCTGGCAGCACGGAGTAAATTTTCCCACGACGTGACGTATGCGCTGGAGATCGTCGGAGGAGGTTGTAGAAGGATAAAAATCGGCAGGGACGACCAACGGGTCACCATACACAATTTCAGCTGCCGAGACGTCGAGGGCGTCTTTAGGAGTGGTCCTTAGTCCCAGGAGGACCCAGGGAAGCTGAGTAAACCAGTTGCAATCCTTGCAGCGGGACATCAAAGCTGCTTTGAGGTGCGATGAAAACATTCAACATTCCATTGGTAGCTGGGTTGTAGGCCGTTGTCTGATGTAGGGTGAAGCTCAGGAGATTCGCTAATGACGTCCACAATCAAGAGGTGAAAGTGGTAACCCTGTCAAAAGTTATATGCTCAGGGATACCGAATCTTGAAATCATCCAGAGAGTAATGCAGATGTACATGAGGCGGACATTGCAGTTTCCATGGGAATGGCTTCAGGCCAATGAGTGGAGCGGTCGATGACGGTAAACAGGTAACGATGTCCTTGTGATGTGGTAGGGGACCTACAACGTTGACGAGAATGTGTGCGAAACGACGCTGAGGTTGAGGAAAGGTGCCCACTCCTGAATCCATGTGTTGATGTACTTTGGAAGTTTGGCAAGAATTACAGGTGCGGACCCAATCCTTAGCATCCTTAGAAATGCCGTGCCAAATGAACTTTCCCTTCAGCAGCTGTGCAGTAGAACGGCACGAGGGATGTGAAATGCCGTGAATGAAATCAAACACCTGTCGGCGCATGGGAGCAGGAATCCAAGGTCGCAGTCTACCAGTACTGACGTCACAGAGGAGGGTGGTGTTGGAGTCTTCGAGGGGAAAGTCTTCCCAACTGAGGGATGTGCAGGATGTCCTACAAGATTGATACTGTGGAACCTGTCGTTGGGCTTCAGCCAGGGCGTTGTAATCTAATCCCAGTTGAACGGCAGCCAACATGTTTATTGACAGGGCATCGGCAACAGGATTTATTTTCCCAGGGACGTATTGGAGGGTGCAATTGTATTCAGCCACGGCGGAGAGATGTCGGCGTTGATGGGCTTACCGGGCGTCAGACTGTCGAGTGAAGGCGTTCACCAGAGGCGTGTGGTCTGTGGGAATGACGAAGGGCGTACCTTCTAAGAAATGGCGAAAGTGACGGACAGCCAAGTGCACCGACAGCAATTCTCGATCGAAAGTAGTATAACCCAATTCTGTCTTGGAGAGTTTTCTGCTGAAGAAGGCCAATGGGCGGGGCTAGCCTTTGACCACCTGCTCGAGTTCTGCACCAATAGCGACGTCGCTGGCATCGGTGGATAGAAGGAGATGGGCGTGTGGGATAGGAAAAGTGAGAGCCGCAGCAGTTGATAGGGCCTTCTTTGCATTGCAGAAGGCTGCTTCTTGAAGGGGACCCCACTTCAGGTCCTTTGGCTTGCCCTTGAGGGAGGCATAGAGGGGATAAGAGTGGCAGCAATGGCTGGCAGTTAATGATGCCCAAGAATTCTTGCAGAGCTTTGACGGTCAATGGCACGGGGAAGGTCTGAACTGCTGCTACCTTCTCAGGAAGGGGATGGACTCCTTCAGGAGTGATACGGTGCCCTAAGAACGACACTTTGTTGACGCCAAAGGTACACTTGTCGTACCGGACTACAAGGCCGTTTTGTTGCAGGCGGTCGAGCACGATGCGCAGTAGACTGTGGTGTTCCTATTTTGAGGAGGAGAACACAAGTATGTCGTCCACATAACATACACAGAAAGGGAGGTCCCCTAAGATGCCATCCATGAGACGTTGAAACGTTGCCCCAGCATTACGAAGGCCAAAACAGGAGTAATTGAAGGTGTATGTACCAAACGGAGTGGTGATGGCGGTCTTGGGGATGTCTTCTGGATTAATAGGCACCTGATAATACCCCTTCAGGATGTCGAGCGTAGAGAAAACCTTCGCCTTGTGCAGGTAGGAGGGCACGTCGGCAATGTTTGGGAGGGGGTAGTGATCCGATTCTGTTTGCATGTTCAGGCGCCTGTAATCCCCGCACGGACGGAGGAAACCGTCTTTTTTTCTGAACGATGTTTAAGGTTGACGACCATGGGCTGGAGTCCTTTTGGCAAAGGCCCATTTTCTCCATTTCGGCGAACGTCTGTTTGGCGGCTGCCAATCGTTCCGGTGCCAGACGTCTGAATTCTGCAAAGACTGGGGGTCCCGTCATCTTGATATGGTGATAAATACCGTGTTTGGCAGGAACCGTGGGCGTTTGGCGAAGTTCTGGACGGAAAACTTCCGGGTACGACGTGAGGAGGTGGGCGTAGGCATCCGTGGGTGCGCTGATGTGGAGAGCGAGGTTAGAGGGGACGGGTTGAAGAGGTGTCGACAAGTACGAGTCTGCGTTGACCAATCGTCGGTAGGCGACATCGACGAGAAGTTGGAAATGAGAGAGGAAAACCGCACCGAGGATTGGCATTGGGACGTCAGCAACGAGAAACTTCCAATTGAATTTACCGTTTCCAAACGATAATGTGAGGTTTTTGTAACCGTAGGTGGGTATCGCAGATCCGTTGGCAGCTACCAAGCGGACGTCGGCAGATTTAGACAGATTACGTCGTGCCTTGAAGAGTTTCCTTGGCAAAAGAGAACGACAAGCACCCGTGTCTACCAAAAATCGCACTCCCGTTCCTGCATCCTGTAAAAAGAAAAGATTAGAAACACGGGAGGCCACTGCCACAAGCGATGGCCTACTTACACGTTTTTTGGCCACTGACAATCCTTGGCACATTTGTTCGCGGTTGCCCCGAATCTGAAGTGGTAGTAGCAAAACTGCGGCGGATGGGAGTTAGTAAGTGGCTGTAGAAGTCGTTCGTTGGGGCGCGAGCGATTGGTGGGTGGTGGGTAGCTTTTTCGCCGCTTCGGCACGTCATGAGGTAGGCGTGTATGTCCCACAGCATTCATGTCAGCTTTGGTTGACGTTGAATAGGCCTCCTCTTTGTCAGGGGTGGAGGCGTTGATGGAGGTCTTGAAGTGGCTGTCCATAAGTGCGTCAGCTTTGGTCATCAAGTCCTTTATGGGTAAACTATCGACATCGGGTATGGCAGCGTGTACAGGTTCGGGTAAACGGTGTATCCAAAGGGCACGAAGTAGGTTCACCTCACGAGGAGAGCCGTCTGTGGCAGGTTGAAGGCGAGCGATACTGGTCATTTCCCTGAGGGCAAGCGAAGCCCTTTGGTTCCCCAACGGTTGTTGCGAGAGCTGAAAAAGCTTTGCTATACGGGCGGCTGGCGACGGCGAGCACTGCTGCAGAAGGTATGTTTTGAGGTCGTCATACGCTATCGGGGCGTCTCCTTGTTCACAAAGCCAGTTGGATATTTCTTGGAAGGTGTCCTCGTGTATCGCCGCGAGAACATAATCCGCTTTGGTGGTTGAGCGAGTCACGCTCCTGATACGAAACTGGACTTCTGCGCGCTGAAACCAAGCAAACGCCTCTCCACTGGCAAATGATTAAAGTTTGAATGGAGCGGCCGCAGCACCAACTGCCGTAAAGTCCGCCATAGTACTACCAACGATGAAGGGGAGAGGGGGTGGGGGTGGAAGGGGTGGGAGCGAGTCGACTTCCGGGGTCACCAATGTGACGGGCCGAGAGAAGGTTGTGAACTCAAAGGCAGGATGCAATATTATAGAAAACTCTCCTTTATATACAAAACCTCAAGGCAACAGGACATAACATGTTTACAAGACAGACATTGTCACAAAGGAAAACCGGAGACGTGCATTTTCATGTTCGTTTTAGTGCGAGGGAAGAGCGCAGATACAAGCATAATATATACAAAAGGAATTATTTACAATTTTGTGACACACGGTTGGTACAACCTTGAAGGAGTAAGGGATATTAATAGACCGTAATGTTTAATAAAAAAAAATGTAGATTGGAATTATGTGGAGTGCTCACAAACTTATTTATGCTACATGATGAACAAAGCTTTCAGAAGGGTAATGGAAATTTAAATTGCAGGACAGGATTAAAAATAAAACTATAAGAGAGATTACTCGGGTACCATATGGGGATGAGATCATGGTGACGGGTAGAGGGAGATGGTCTGGGCATGGTCTTCGCACTCCCCAAGAGAGATTAGTTCACCGAACGTCTAGCTGGGCTCCACAAGGCACTAGAAGAGTTAGAAGATCAAGGTGTATATGGCTAAGGACTATGGAGCCTGAAGTAGGAGATGATGAAAGCAGAAGTATTGAATTAAAAGCTCAAGATAGAGACGACTGGTGAAATCTAACCGAGGCCCTTTGCGTCAATAGGCGTAGAAGGAGATGACGTTGAATATATCCTTACGGATTTCAAGGGGAAGTTTATAATTGCATGTGGATAAATGATATGGGTCTGAAGCATAATCAACGTTATATAAAACTGTATTGAGAATCTATATAATATCTAGGATTGAATAATTCTTAAACAAAGTAAACTTGAGTCAGTGCAGGCTAAACTATACTTAATAGTGCATATGTAAACTTGACGTAAGGATTCTTCGTGTAATAGAGGTAAATAAGATAAATTAAAGCTTACCAGGAGGGTTTTATACTTAATTGAGGATCCATGAGAGGGGGAAAGAAAAATATTGAAGTACTAGATAATGACTATTAGCATCTTCATCGACAGATGCTCGTATGTCAATTACAAAAAAAAATTTTCTTCTTGTTACTAGTTCTTCTTTTGAATAAGATTTTTTAGAAAATAAGCCTATATGATAGAGAGAGAGAGAGAGAGAGAGAGAGAGAGAGAGAGAGAGAGAGAGAGAGAGAGAATGAATGATTTAAAAGTTTTCAGGCATCCTGAAGAGAGAGAGAGAGAGAGAGAGAGAGAGAGAGAGAGAGAGAGAGAGAGAGAGAGAGAGAGAGAGAGAGAGAGAGAGAGAAAGGATGTGGAAAAGCTGGTTTTATTTTTTAATCGCCTTAAAAATACCCCAAAACGCTCTTAGTCAACCAAAGTGTTTCTCTTTCTGAGCTATACGAGTATTTACCTAATCTCCCAAGACTATATAACAAATAAACATTTAACTAATTGACCCATTTCTTCGGGCATTAATGATCAAACGCTGACTCAGCATCAGTGTTATAGTCATCGTATTGTCAGAATATTGACACACGTAATAGGTTTCTTATAATGTACCTTGGCTCTAAATGGTTTTTGATTTAGGCTACTTTTGGACTTCAAAGAGTTAATTATTATTTTTTCATAATTTATTTCCTTTATTGTCATGTGACTTGTATTAGAAATGCACATGCAAGAGAGAGAGAGAGAGAGAGAGAGAGAGAGAGAGAGAGAGAGAGAGAGAGGGGGGGCATTTATATTTTCATGTAAACGCGTCGGCACAGTGGCTTTCCTTGGCTTTTACTATATAGGAGTGCAGATTAATTTGTTTGTGCAAAAAACTTACCACCAATTTCGCTAGGTTGTGAGAGAGAAAGAGAAACAAGAAATTCAATAACATTCTTAAGGCCCCCGGGAATGAATTTATGTTTATGCGTATGTGTATGCAAAGAGAGAGAGAGAGAGAGAGAGAGAGAGAGAGAGAGAGAGAGAGAGAGAGAGAGAGAGACTTATGTGCACGAATATATTTGCAATTCAATTTAGTTGCCGCTAGGATATCTAAACATTTACTGGTAATTTTGTCAATGGAAGTGCATAAAGAAATTACATTACTTACATGTGCTGATGTAAACACATTTCACAACAAATCAAAAGCCTCATGAGAGGGGAGAACGAAGAACGAAGAGGCCAGTCACTCGCACATTCATATAGTCGTTTCCCGGGAAACTTCTGCCTTCAACCGACGGTATACGAATTGGCCGACAGATGCTGCTTGTCTGAATATAATTAGAATTCGGTTTAGTCAGAAAGGTCAGCAGGTATCTTTGCGATATCCCGCCATTGAAATAAATTGTATATCCTTGCTTTGACTTGACACCACAATTAAGGCAATTTGTTATCACAATGAAGAATCTTAGGATGAGGAAAAAAGAATAGAATTTTGATTGAATGTTTTTAGTTCTCGTTGATCCGATTTTAAAGAGAAATATGCATTCATGATGAAGAAATGTTAGGAGATAAATAATAACTAAATCCTTCATGACATCATGCGAAGAATAGAAATAAATTTATACAAATTAAATTGATTCTTGTCATTCACTATGGAGGGAGACTGTTCAACTTGCCAGCATTCGAGCTTAATTCATTGTTTTAATTTTGTTTTTAGAGGTTCCTTGTGGATAATCGCAATGAGACCCTCTTCCTATTGTTTTCTCACCCATTTAGCTCCATTGTTCAGTTTCGGCTACACGACAGCTCTGGAAATCACCAAAGACTATTTCCGAGCACTCAGGAAGCCAGTTTCTTAGACGCAGTGAGACGTCTCCATTGTTTCTGCTAATTCTATTTGGCATTTCTCGTTTTCATTAAGTTTAATTTGTTTTCGTCCTTATTGAAAAGATTACAGCTTGCACAAATGCATTAGTTGCGTCTCTTCGTAGAATAAATACAGTGAAAGAGGTGATGATAATGTTAATAATAACAATAAACATTGATGATAAATGTTTTTTAAATTTAGGTGTGGGGATACTAGTAAGACTCGTATACCATTTAATTGCTTAAATATGTAAATAAGTATTACAAATAACTAAAATTATTTTAACAAATTAGAAAATAAATTGAAAGAATAATTGGTAATATGGTTTCAGCTTCATTGCATAAATTATATAATATAAATCAAGTGAAATTTTGTAGGCAGTTGATTAACATGAATGCCTAAAATGACACACACACACAAACACACACACACACACACACACATATATATATATATATATATATATATATATATATATATATATATATATATATATATATATATATATATATATATATATATATATATATATATATATATATGTGTGTGTGTGTGTGTGTGTGTGTGTAATTATTTATTTATTTATTTATTTATTTAAACTGTACAATGTTTGCATTCCATTAGTCATAATGTATCTCTGTACCTTGCAAAATTGATGATTGGGTAACTTCACTCTTTATTAAAGGTGAATGTCATCTATTGTGGCTACATGATTTAGTGTTACGGAACTTGGCTACCATTTGATTGGTCACCAGATATCTCCTGACTTACCGCCCATCAGTACATTCAGGTATAAAAGAGAACCTTAGTCTGATGGGTGCAAGATTAACCTTAGGACTTTCTATGAGAGAAATATATATATATATATATATATATATATATATATATATATATATATATATATATATATATATATATATATATATATATATATATATATATATATATATATATATATATATATATATATATATATATATATATATATATATATATATATATATATATGCGTAAAAATCACAGGAAAACGTGATGCTCAGATGCAGAAGAACCACAGGGAAAAGGAAAATACGGAATATACACTTGAGTCCTGACTAGTTTCGTGATACTTCCTCAGAGGAAGTACCACAAAACTAGTCAGGACTCAAGTGTATATTCCGTATTTTCATTTTCCCTGTGGTTCTTCTATATATATATATATATATATATATATATATATATATATATATATATATATATATATAATATATATATATATATATATATATATATATATATATATATATATATATATATATATATATATATATATATATATATATATATATATATATATATTAGAAATTAAATGTATTTTATTTATGATCTCTATTCCTGGTAATATATATACTGAAGCCTAGTATACTTTCTGCAAATACAATTGAAAGCTGATAAATTGTATTAAAAAAGAATTGAATAAAAACAATCACAATTAACTTCAAGAAGAGGAGTTAAACGTAGTTTTTACTCTCTGTGATGGCAGAAAATCTGATTATATTCGAGTAGCTTCTTAAAAGAAATGAAGTAAAATAGGATTTAGGAAAAGGAACCATGTCGGAATACATTCTATAATATATGGCAATTTTATTGCCCCAGAACGCGAAGAAAGCTTCCTCTAACTTTCTTTTTGGAAAAATAAAACAACACATATATATATTTCCAACTCATATGTGTCTCGAAAAGTATTTTGACGGCGCCGAGTAAGGCTGTGAACTCCAAGGCAGGTTGGAAACGACTGAGTTATATTATTGTGGAACACTCTCCTTATACACAAAACCTCAAGGCAACAGGACATAACAAGTTCATAAGACAGACAATATTACAGAGGAAAAACCAGACATGAATTTTCATGTTCGTTTTAGTGCGATGGAAGAGCGGAGATACAAGATACAAGCATAATATATACAAAAGGAATTATGTACAATTGTGTGAAACACGGTTGGTACATGGCTCCCCCCCTAAAAATTACATACTGTACATATTAAATAGGGCGCCCTGATCTAGAGATATGAATTGTAGGCGGGTCATCGGGCATAAGATAAGCAGGTTTTAGACGATCAATGGAGACCCAGTCTTCTCTGCCCTAAATATTTAGGAGGAATGCTTTCGGACTGAGTCAGATCACAAGGAAAGGGCCCGTGGTGGCTTGCTGGTGTCATTGCGCAGGAACACGTGCGTTGCAAAGTGCAAGTCCGTTGGTATGTGATGCTTTGCTGGGGGCTTGTAAGTCTAGCGGCACGGAGTAAATTTTGCCACGACGTGACGTATGCACTAGAGATCGTCGGAGGAGGTTGTAGAAGGAAAAAATTCGGTAGGGACGACCAACAGGTCGCCATACATCATTTCAGCTGCCGAGACGTCGAAGGCGCCTTTAGGAGTGGTCCTTAGTCTAAGGAGGACCCAGGGAAGCTGAGTAAACCAGTTGCAATCCTTGCAGCGGGACATCAAAGCTGCTTTGAGGGTGCGATGAAAACGTTCAACTATTCCATTGGCAGCGGGGTTGTAAGCCGTTGTCTGATGTAGGGTGATGCTCAGGAGATTCACTAATGACGTCCACAATCAAGAGGTGAAAGTGGTTCCCCTGTCAGAAGTAATATGCTCAGGGATAGCGAATCTTGAAATCCATCCAGAGAGTAAGGCATATGTACATGAGGCGGACGTTGCAGTTTCCATGGGAATGGCTTCAGGCCAACGAGTGGAGCGGTCGATGACAGTAAACAGGTAACGATGTCCTTGTGATGTGGGTAGGGGGCCTACAACGTCGACGTGAATGTGTGCGAAACGACGCTGAGGTTGGGGAAAGGTGCCCACTCCTGAATCCGTGTGTCGATGTACTTTGGAAGTTTGGCAAGAAGTACAGGCGCGTACCCAATAATTACCATCCTCAGAAATGCCATGCCAAATGAACTTTGCCTTCAGCAGCTGTGCAGTAGAACGGCACGAGGGATGTGAAAGGCTGTGGATAAAATCAAACACCTGTCGGCTCATGGGAGCAGGAATCAAAGGTCGCGGTCTACCAGTACTAACGTCACAGAGGAGGGTGGTGTTGGAGTCTTCGAGGGGAAAATCTTCCCAACGGAGGGACGTGCAGGATGTCCTACAAGCCTGATACTCTGAATCCTTTCGTTCGGCTTCAGCCAGGGCGTTGTAATCCAATCCCAGTTGAACGGCAGCCAACATGTTTCTTGACAGGGCATCGGCAACGGGATTCATTTTACCAGGGACGTATTGAAGGGTGTAATTGTATTCAGCCACGGTGGAGAGATGTCGGTGTTGCCGGGCGGACCAGGCGTGAGACTGTCGAGTGAAGGCGTGCACCAGAGGCATGTGGTCTGTGCGAATGACGAATGGTGTACCTTCTAAGAAATGGCGAAAGTGACGGACAGCCAAGTGCAACGCCAGCAATTCTCGATCAAAGGTAGAATAACCCAATTCTGCCTTGGACAGTTTTCTGCTGAAGAAGGCCAATGGGCGGGGCGAGCCTTTGACCACCTGCTCGAGTACTGCACCAATAGCAACGACGCAGGCATCGGTGGAGAGAAGGAGATGGGCGTGTGGAATAGGAAAAGTGAGAGCCGCAGCAGTTGATAGGGCCTTCTTTGCATTGCAGAAGGCTGCTTCTTGAAGGGGACCCCACTTCAGGTCCTTTGGCTTGCCCTTGAGGGAGGCGTAGAGGGGACAAGAGTGGCGGCAATGGCTGACAGAAAACGGTGATAATAGTTGATCATGCCCAAGAATTCCTGCTGAGCTTTGACGGTCGAGGGCGCGGGGAAATTCTGAACGGCTTCTACCTTCTCAGGGAGGGGATGGACTCCTTCAGGAGTGATGCAGTGCCCTAAGAACGACACTTCGTTGGCGCCAAAGGTACACTTGTCGTACCGTACTACAAGGCCGTTTTGTTGCAGGTGGTCGAGCACGATGCGCAGGTGATGGAGGTGTTCCTCTTTTGAGGAGGAGAACACAAGTATGTCGTCCATATAACATACACAGAAAGGGAGGTCCCTAAAGATGCCATCCATGAGACGTTGAAATGTTGCCCCAGCATTATGAAGGCCAAAACAGGAGTAATTGAAGGTGTATGTGCCAAACGGAGTGGTGATGGCGGTCTTGGGGATGTCTTCTGAGTTCATAGGCACCTGATAATACCTCTTCAGGAGGTCGAGCGTAGAGAAAACCATCGCTTTGTGCAGATAGGAAGTTACATTGGCAATGTTTGGGAGGGGGTAGTAATCCGGTTCTGTTTGCATGTTCAGGCGCCTCTAATCCCTGCAAGAACGGAGGGAGCCGTCTTTCTTCAGAACGATGTGTAAGGGTGACGATCATGGGCTGGAGGCCTTTTTGCAAAGGCCCATTTTCTCCATTTCGGCGAACGTCTGTTTGGCGGCTGCCAATCGTTCTGGTGCCAGACGTCTGAATTTTGCGAAGACTGGGGGTCCCGTCGTCTCGATATGGTGATAAATACCGTGCTTGGCAGGAACCGTGGGCGTTTGGCGAAGTTCTGGACGGAAAACTTCCGGGTACAACGTGAGGAGGTGGGCGTAGGCATCCGTGGGTGCGCTGATGTGGAGAGCGAGGTTAGAGGGGGCGGGTTGAAGAGGTGTCGACAAGTACGAGTCTGCGTTGACCAATCGTCGGTGGGCGACATCGACCAGAAGGTGGAAATGAGAGAGGAAATCCGCACCGAGGATTGGCATTATGACGTCAGCAACGAGAAACTTCCAATTGAATATACTGTTTCCGAACGATAATGTGAGGTTCTCGTAACCGTAGGTGGGTATCGCAGATCCGTTGGCAGCTACCAAGCAGACGTCGGCAGATGTAGACAGACTACGTTGTGCCTTGAAGAGTTTCCTTGGCAAAGGAGAACGACAAGCACCCGTGTCTACCAAAAATTGCACGCCCGTTCTTGCATCCTGTAAAAAGAAAAGATTAGAAACATGAGAGGCCACTGCCACAAGCGATGGCCTACTTACAAGTTTTTTGGCCACTGACAATCTTTGGCACATTTCTTCGTGGTTGCCCCGAATCTGAAGTGATAGTAGCAAAACTGTGGCGGATGGGAGGTAGTAAGTGGCTGTAGAAGTCGTTCGTTGGGGCGCGAGCGATTGGTGGGTGGTGGGCAGCTTTGTCGCCGCTTCGGCACGTTACGGGGTAGACGTGTATGTCCTACGGTATTCATGTCAGCTTCGGTTAACGTTGAATAGGCATCCTCTTTGTCAGGGGTGGAGGCGTTGATGGAGGTCTTGAAGTGGCTGTCCATAAGGGCGTCGGCTTTGGCCATCAAGTCCTTTATGGGTTAACTATCGACATCGGGTATGGCAGCGCGTACAGGTTCGGGTAAACGGCGTATTCAAAGGCCATGGAGTAGGTTCACTTTATGAGGAGAGCCGTCTGGGGCAGGTTGAAGGCGAGCGATACTGGTCATTTCCCTGAGGGCAAGCGAAGCCCTTTGGCCCCCCAACGGTTGTTGCGAGAGCTGAAAAAGCTTTGCTATACGGGCGGCTGGCAACGGCGAGCATTGCCGCAGAGATTATATTTTGAGGGCGTAATACGCTATTGGAGTGTCTCCTGGTTCACAAAGCCAGTCGGATATTTTTGGGAAGGTGTCCTCGGGTATCGATGCGAGAACATAATCCTCTTTGGTGGTTGAGCGAGTCACGCCCCTGATACGAAAGTGGACTTCAGCGGGTTGAAACCAAGCAAACGGTCCTCCGCTGGTGAACGGTGAAAGTTTCAATGGGGCGGCCGCGGCGCCAACTGCTGTAGTAGAGTCCGTCTCCGTCATAGTACCAACGATGGAGGGGCGAGTGAGGTGGGGGTGGAAGGCAGTGGGGGGGAGTCGACTTCCGGGGTCACCAATGTGACGGCGACGAGTAAGGCTGTGAACTCAAAGGCAAGTTGGAAACGACTACGTTATATTATTGTGGAACACTATCCTTATATACAAAACCTCAAGGCAACAGGACATAACAAGTTCACAGGATAGACAATATTACAGAGGAAAACCAGACATAAATTTTCATGTTCGTTTCAGTGCGAGGGGAGAACGAAGATACAAGCATAATATATACAAAAGGAAATATGTACAATTTTGTGAAACACGGTTGGTACAGTATATAACACCGAGTCTGAATATGATGCAACAATGCATGAACTTAGCAAACGTAGTTCTGAGTGACATAGGATATAAAAAAGTAGTAAAGAAAACCGAGAAAATTATAAAGTAGGTCACTGAACACGAAAGGGAATAGTAATTTGTTTGGCCACACTTCTCCTTTCATCACATTATATATATATATATATATATATATATATATATATATATATATATATATATATATATATATATATATATATATATATATATATATACATATATATATATATATATATATATATATATATATATATATATATATATATATATATATATATATATATATATATATATATATATATATATATATATATATATATATATATATATATATATATATATA
>NC_090730.1:41153898-41161398 GCF_036898095.1 Palaemon carinicauda
TGTTATTATAATTTTTGTAGGAAGACGTTGTTGATAACCGTAAGTTGATATAGTATTGACATTCATATACCTGATGTCTTCATTTGCCTTTTTGTAACCGAGATATCTGTATGCAGATAGGATTATAGTTAACAAAGAAAACATTGTTCCCAATCCTATATTCAGAGTTAAAATTCCAATGAGATTAATTCCCTGAAACAGGTTTTGAGTAATACTGACTATAGATGTGGAATAAAATTTCATACTTTTTGAAGAAATGTTGTACCGGCTATTTTTATATATCTGAAGTTGTTTCTCACCACTGAAGATTATAAGGTTTAAAGGGCCCTAACGATTGGCAGAGGAAAGGGACAGTGACTTTGCTCTATCAAGCAGGACAATGCCCTAGAGACTGACCATATATACATAAGATATGTGCTAAGCCACCTTTCAACCCAAGCCAGGGCCAAGGGGCGACAGGCAATGGATTCTGATAACTTAGCAGATAGACATATAGACTCCCTAAAACAATCCATCCTAATCTCACAAGGATGGTGAGGTTGCAACGACCGAAGAAGCTCACGAGTTTGAATGTGACTCGAACCCCGTCTAGCAATTACCAGGTTAGTACGTTACCAACAGGCCACTACAATACTAACTACATAATAAAAGTTCCTGCAAGAAATCAATAACCTTTGCTTCACCAGAAAGGTAACATTCATTTGGTGGATTAAAATGTGTAAACTCGTAGAAGACATGTCATCTGAAATTGCAGGATCCTTGATTTCATGACAAATAATTTTGCTGGTTTTATCATCTGGAATTGTGGGTCTTCATTTTATTTACGTAGAGATAAAAGCAGTTTATAAAATGGTAATTCCACGGAACTCTCGCGTTACCTCATAATCACAATGATTACTGTAAATTGTCATATCATGACATGAATCGGTCTTGAGTAAAAAAGAAAAAAAAAAGCACGATAGATAAATACTAGTCTTTGTATTTTGGTTTACATTTGCAAATAAACATGGTTACTGTTTTCTGATAAGTATTCTTAGTGAAACTTGTTTTGTGTAAACCTAAATGTCTATATACCATTTCTTGATAGACATTCTGATACTCATGTTCATTACTTCTTACATCGATCATTCATTTCCTTATTTCCTTTCCTCCCTGGGCTATTTTCCCTCTTGGAACCCATACGCTTATAGCATCATGCTTTTCCAACAAAGGTTATAGCTTAGCTAATAATAATAATAATAATAATAATAATAATAATAATAATAATAATAATAATAATAATAATAATAATAATTAAAAAACAACTAATGCCATAATTGGTCCTTTTATCAATAATTTGAGACTCTGCTTAAATTTGGCCAATTTTTCTATTAGTGTCATTTATATAGTTGACGAAGGTACTGATAAACAAATCATGCATTTCTATTTAGAAAATAGAGTAGAAAATTAAGAGAAGTTCCAGATTTACAAGTTCGCTTATCGTATAATTTTAGCATTTTGCTTCAGATAAAAGAATTGTTCATATACATATGTATGATTGCTATGATCAGCATCATCTCCTCCTACGCCTATTGACGGAAATAGCCTCGGTTATATTTCCCCAGTCATCCCTATCCTGATATGGTAAAGAAAAACAATTAATTACGGGATAAGAGAATAAAGAGAATGCAGTAAAAAGGATGCTGAAATATAGGAATTGATAATACATATTAAAAAGAATCGTGGTTTGACACATTTTGAAATTAAATGTTTTCATGGCTAAAGGGACCTACTGAACTAAAAAAAAACAAAAATAGATAAGATCTTAGTAAAATTCAATGATATATATCATCAACTACTGTTTTATAAACATCGATTTTAACAATAAAATGTCAGAGAAAACTTTCTCTATAAAAAATCTAGATTCCATCCCCAGTAGATACCTCAAGTATAGAAAATAATAGCCTTGAAAATTGAATCATTATTATTCTTTGGTAGTTAAACAAGATCGCCTAGTCAAAACACAATTACAGTTTTGGCCATTTATAGCTTCACCGTGGTATTTTTTTCGGTTGTTTTTCTACTTATTAGTTGTTCCAAGTAATACAAATTGGTCATGATCTATTTGTTTTTTCCATAATAATATCACCGAGGGCAAAGCTATTCGTATTTATCTGCTTACTTCTACATATGCTAGTCTCTCTCTCTCTCTCTCTCTCTCTCTCTCTCTCTCTCTCTCTCTCTCTCTCTCTCTCTCTCTCTCTCTCTCATAAGTTCCAGTAAAAATGAATTTATGTTTCAAAATGTACAATTTTAATTCTAGTTTTAGGTGCTCAAGAATTATAACCTCCGAACACGGATTGCTCATAAAAATCTAATATCCCACACCACTTTCTCGCTTTCAGTTCCTGGCCAGATTCCAGATGTTAGGGTTTCTCTCTGAGGTGGTAAAGAATAATTAAAGAGCCATTTCATTTGTTTTTGTGACTGTAAGCACTTTATTTTAAAGATAATAATTCGCCTTCTGCTCTCTCACTTCTGAAGCGGGATATGGCCGAGGTTATATCGACGGCTAAAATAAGGGATTTAGATATAGACTGAAAAAGGTTATATAAGTGGAAAAACCATTTGGTATCTTTTTAATGTTTCGTAAGTAACATACTACAATAATATTCGCCTTGAATCAGGATGGTCGGAGGAGTGGTATATTATTATTCCAAGAGAAAGGAAGCAGCAATAAAATAGAGACAGTAAAAGACCATAAAACCGGGGTAGACACATCTGCTATTAAGAAGAAAAGAAATATTTGTGCTGCTTATTATGATCGTAATGGCACAATTAAGCGTACACCGTAATGAATCTTATTACTTCATTTAGTCTAATGCGTTCCTTCCCTCTAACACATCCGGAAAAAAAAAAATGATTTCTACTGTTTTCATTTTGGAAAATAATGATATGAAATTAGATTAGGTGACACAAAAGTCAGTGTCTTATGTTACCCTCCAAATGTTTATCTTCTTTTATAGCTACTCCTTTTTTTCCTCCTCCACCTCTATTATCCTTCCACTGATGCTTCTTCTTAAACAGCACACCAGTTGATTAGATATCAGTTCACTCGTAAATATATCGTAAACAGATTATAGATATATAGTACATCCTAAAATTCTGAAAGTAGTAGGAAAATAAAAAAAAAAAATGCTGCATTATTGCTCGAACGTTTATTTTGCCTTTACTAAGTAATTTAGCCAAATCTGAAAGTCTGTTGCTTTAAGACTTCATTATATATAGAGATTGCAAAACAAATATGTTTTTCTTTCCAAATATTCCACACACGCACACAAACACACAGATATATATATATATATATATATATATATATATATATATATATATATATATATATATATATATATATATATATATATATATATATATATATATATATATCTATATCTATATATATATATATATATATATATATATATATATATATATATATATATATATGTATATATATATATATATATATATATATATATATATATATATATATATATATATATATATATCTATATATATATATATATATATATATATATATATATAGATATATATATATATATATATATATATATATATATATATATATATATATATCTATATATATATAGATATATATATATATATATATATAGATATATATATATATATATATATATATATATATATATATATATATATATATATATATATAGATATATATATATATATATATATATATATATATATATATATATATATATATATATATATATATATATATATATATATATATAGATATATATGTATATATATATATATATATATATATATATATATATATATATATATATATATATATATATATGTATACTGTATATATATTTATATATACTGTATATATATTTGGATGAGATAGCCATGTTGTCCTGATGGAAGTTCATCTTATGGGGCTTTCTACTTAGCCTATTTACTGCTAGTGATACACCAGAGAATTTTACCTGAAGAGGTATCACGGGGTTACGACCCCCAGAACGAATATCCCGAAAGATATCGAGTATGTTATGTAACAGGGACGTGATTAAACCAGCTATCCTTTACCCTAATAGAGTTAACCTTGTCTCGAAGGATATGTGACAGGATTGGATATGTGGGTGAGCCGTTACAACTCCGATCTTAGTGTGTTAAGTGAACACAGTCGCTGGTTCTCCAGTCCTTCTAGCAGCAATATTTTTTAAGGACAAATCCATTATTCAAAATACCAGAGATCTCTCTGCTGGGGACTGTAGGTCCTACCGATAGACTTTTGAACTACAACCTAGACCTTTTGCATGGTTTCATATGGACCATCCTGAATATAAGGGCCGATTCAAACGACCCCTTTTTTTTTTTTTCTGACTGGCAGGCCGCCGGTTAAGCGTCATCTAGCTTTCTTACGTGTATTCTAATGCAACTGTTAATACGACCCGTTACGCTAACGGAGTCCCTCAGTTGTCGGCTATCCGAGTCGGCTCAGCTTTCTTTCCAAGAAACCTCGGCCGGTTTGACGGCTGTTAGTCACCCGTCCCCACCAACAGGTGGATGATGTTTTGTGTGAACAAGGAACTGTACCGTACCTGTTCGTTTTGTGGCCTACAACCCCAACTTTTCCTCATAGTATAGAGTCATAGAAATTATTTAGTTTGTTGTTGACACCATGTATGTGAAGTTCAATGACAGGTTTTAAGGTGATGAGGAATAATTTACAAAAAAGAAAAGGTATGGAAAATGAGTGGAGAGGTATTAAATAAAACAGGTGAGTTTATCATAATTTTAATATTCTTGGCATGGTGCATAAAGTATATAAAGAAGTTGCATGATTTATTATATCAACACAGTTATCAACCAACATCTTATAGTGTCAAAATTATTGTAATTTACTTGGTCGTCATGTGACAGAGTCTAAGTGAACTATAAAAGCAGCGCGCAGGTAAAAGGATAGGGAACACCTCGTGCAAATGTACAACATTTCGACGGTGGGTAGCCACTGGCCAGCTTCTCAGAAAGAAAACGGCTTGTGTGAATCGGCCTTAAAGCAGTCTTTATTGTAGAGGACGTGCACAGCTGCAGTGCCATCTGGGGAAATGAACAAAATTACCATAGTGGAGAGCGGGTGGAGGAGTGGGCCATAACATATGACCTCACCATCTTATATAATTCAAAGAACAACGCTTACTTATAAAATGCACATTGGAGAAGAGGGTAAAAGCCAGTACTGGATTTTGTCTCTTCCAAGCACCATCAAAACTTTGCACAAACCATATCTCATCAAATTTCTAAATCTCTAAACTGGTCAATAACCGTTGATATATTTATTTCCTAATTTTCATTCCTCACTAGGCTATATTTCCCTGTTGGAGCCCTTGCGCTTATAGCCTCCTGTTTTTCCAACTAGAGTTGAAACTTGGCTAGTAATAATGATAATAAGCAGACCTAGTGAGGACAATCACTAAATTCACAGATTTAAAGCCATCCAACAGAAAGTGCGGTCACCTCCAATTAAGTGGCTCACCAACTAATACACAGTGGAAAGCCAAATAACAAATATAGAAGATACTTAATGAAAATGAAGATAGACATGGAACGAGCTATGTCTGAGAGTAACAAGGATTTCCGGCCTTTCGCCATGCAAAAACTGAATATAGCAATGAAATTTGTCAAAACTGGGAAGATAGCTGGATTAAATGAGATTACGATAGAGATGATCCTACACTTTGGTGAAAGGCCAAAAGAATGGCTTTTTGCACTATTCAGTAACTGCAACAGCCAATCAAACGCCAAAGAGAGAAGAGACATAGCAATAGCATTGTTAATACCAGGGAAAGACCCATTGTCTCCCAAAAGTTACAGACCGATATCATTTATGCATCCACATAAATCATATTACCGCATCATGATGGCACAAATCTCTCCAAATGTCGAAGGAAAATTATCACCCAAACAAGCAGGCTTCCAACCCCACCAATCATGCTGCAGTCATATTCTGAACTTAACTTAGTACATCGAGGATGGATTTGAGAAGAAACAAATAATTGGGGCAGCCTATATAGACATTACAGCTGCATACGATACTGCTAATCACTAGACTTTCCTTCTAGAAGTTGCCCTAACAGTCGAAAATGCCGATGTATTACAAATCACAGAACCAATCGCAGTAAATCTATGATTCTTCATAAAAACTAACAGCACAAAAAGCAGGTGGATGACCCAGAAAACGATCTCCTTTAGGGCTCTGTACTGGCTCCCCTTTTGTTTAACATTGATACATATGACCAGCCAAAGTTTCAAGATATATAAATATTTATATCCTATATGCCAGCGACCTATACATTGTCACACAGTTAAAATCCTTTAAAGAAATAAAGGAAAGACTATCATGAGCTCTATAATCTCTCTCGGCATTCTATAAAGAAATGGCACCTCAAAGCAAACCCCAACAAAACCCAGGTGTGTGCATTCCACCTCAACAATCACCAAGCTAACCGGAAACTAAAGATCATATGAAAGATAAAGAATTAGATACCCACCTATCTCCAGTATATTTAGGGGTTATTGGGTCCTTTGACTGGCCAGATAGTACTACATTGGGTCCATCTTTCTGGTAACAGCTCATTTTTTCTTTGACTACATATATTCCGAATAGTCAGGCCTATTCTTCCCACGTTCTCCTCTGTCCTCATACACTTCAGAAGATTGAGGTAACAAACAATTCTTTCTCCCTCAAGAGGTTAACTACTGCACTATATTTGCTCAGTAGCTACTTTCCTTTTGGGAAAGGTAGAAGACTCATAGTAAGCAGTTCTTTTAAGAGGACACTTCATTATGAAACCATTGTTTTCTAGTCTTCGATAGTGTCCTTGCCTCTGTGCCGTTGTACTCCACTGTCTTGGAGTAGAGGTCTCTTGCTTGAGGGTACACTTCAGCACACTTTTTCATCTTATTTCTCTCCCTTTTTTTTCTAAGTTTTCATAGATTATAGATGAAAGATCTACTTTAATGTTGCTACTGTCCTTAAAATATTTTATACTGTTCGTTACTTCTCTTGTAGTTTAATTATTTATTTTCCTCACTGTGCTATTTTTCCTTGTGAGAGCCCTTGGGGTTATAGCATCTTGCATTTCCAACTCGGGTTGTAGCCATATATATATATATATATATATATATATATATATATATATATATATATATATATATATATATATATATATATATATATATAGGCTATATATATATATATAATCTCAAGCAGTCTGGAATGCCATTCTGAGAGATCTTTTGCATTTGAATTGTTTACAATTGATAAAAGTGTTGGGCCTGCTGTTCTCTTGATTGAGAATCTATTTAACACAATTGATAGGCATATCACTTCTAGTGTGTTAAACAGAGTGAAATATAAACTCTGGGTCAATAGTGATTGTAGAAGTGCTTATTTGGAGAAGCTGG
>NC_090730.1:41176398-41203898 GCF_036898095.1 Palaemon carinicauda
TGATGTCATTCGTCCCGTACATTTCAAACTAAACCTGTTATAACAAAAGCCTCGTTTCTGAATATCTTGTTGGCTTCCCTACAACCTCGTGATGTAGAAATCAGTGGGTGCTTCGAAAAAAGGAAGTTCATCTGATCTTGATATCGAGGAGAAAATCTATCGATTTGCAAAATAACTTAAGAAGATACGAAAGAAATTCAAATTGCTTTACCTAGTTTATCATTTCCTCGCCAGAAAACCTCAAACCAATAATCAATCTTTTTAGATAAAACCCTAATACCATATCCCTTGTGACCAATATGGAGGTCACCTGAACGGTGGCTGACATCTACCTTAAACTAAAAAAGTGTTAGTTTATTTTCACTCCTGTAACTGTATGCTGTGATAATATATAATTGTATGCAAATATCATATCAGTGCAAATTTGAAAAAGGTAACTGAAATCCTATTCTACTAACCCATATTTAATATGTCATTTACCCTTACCTCGGTTCTACGGAGTTTGTATACATGATCTGGAGACACTTGACGTTGAGATGTGCTTCATCAACTTTAGTTTTGACCGAGAATTTAGGGTGGAACATTTTAGAAAAATAAATATATGTAGCTAGCGTAAAGATACAGTAAGTCGGTTAATTGGGTTAAACATTGCTTTTTACATAAAGCTACGGTCTTTCTCATTCCTCTCGCTCGCCCCGAAATGGTAGTGTTCCATTTAGATTCTAGAATTACCTTTAGTTTTAATTCCTGCAAGCTATATTACTCGAGAGCTGTAGGCTTTGATTATTCCCGCCTCTACGAATCGTCGTAGAATTTTAAAGGTGGGTGCTTCGGGGTATTGTTTGTATTTTTAAGGTAGAAAAAATGAGGATTTACCCCACTCCCTCCTTTCCAGGGTTAGTTTTCATCACATCGTTGGGTTTCCGGTTAGATTGTTTTGTTTCTTATTACACGATAAAAAAACACCCATTGCTGGGCGACTTTGTCAAACATAAGATCACATATTTCTAAATGAGTAAATTAGCGAGAATGTCGTCAAACTCTAAAACGGTTCGATTAATCACTCCATATCCTCGTAGATTAGTGCTACTTAGAACTAATTGGCCCTAAATCCCGTTGGCGTCTTCATGACAAAACCGTTGCTCTATGAAATGACGGATGTCTTCACAAAGATCCCAAATACTCTTAAATTCCAGTTTGTAAATTCAATTCACAATTCCTTGTAATGTTCACGAAGTATTCCCACCAAAATTCATAAAAACTGTCGATTAGGGTACCCAGTAACTTTGGCTTACGACCGACATAGACACAGGCTCGATCTGAACTGAAATGTAAACATTGGACTTTTCCAATGACGACATAGTTTGATGATGTACCAGAACAGATGGTGACACCCGTCTAATTTGAATGGGGGATTTAGCGCACCTCCATTGGTTTTTACATGAATATTAATGGCCATTTTTTTAAGTGGGTGACTTTTCTGTCATCGATATAAATCTTAATGGAGCTAAAGGTATATTTTTTTTATGAGATAAAAAGAACCTAAGCAGTACTGCCAGCTTCTCTGGACTAGCATAGCTTTTCGTTTTCATTCCGTTCTAAGTCCGATGAAATAATAAAATACAAAACTTGTATGAAATAATAGACTAATATTTATAAGAATAGAGGTTTAAATATCAAAATATTTATTAAATCTTACTAGACGTAGGCCTAATACTTTAAATAAACCATGCATTAAATCTTAATAGACGTACTGTATACACAATAAATTTCACAGACATTAGCTTGTGCTATTTATATTTTCTAGCGATAGATAAAAGGAACAAATAGATTATAAAAACCCAAAAATAAAGAGAACATGACTTATATAAATAGAAAAATATACTTACATCTAGCTACAAAATTACTAAACAACAATTGAAAACACTACTTTTAATGTGATGTTCAATTGCGTACGGTTCGATGCAATTGTATCTGCCAACTTTACTGACTTCCACTGAGTGGGCTAATTCCCAGATCCTAAAATAAACGACCAAGGACGACATTTACATTTATATTATGTGTAGGCCTACAGGATATATATACCCTCCAGCAAATAATGCTCCTTTATCTTGATTATTTTCCCACCATTCATTCTTTTACAATTCTGCTCTATTTTGGATTTTCTCATTTGCTTTTAATTTCGCAAAATCCAGCCTTCCCAGTTAATCTGATAAAATAAGTGTGAATTATGGTAGATTCCACATTCCTTACCTCAAATCCTGAAATACTACAATTAAATTACATATGTTAACAGAAAACATTAATTAAGATCATTAAAGGCGTTTTTTTTTTTTTATTTCTTCATTCAAAATAAGAACATTCACTTTTCTGTCCACCTCCCACGTCGTCTTCTTCCCTCAAGCAGAGGCTTGATAAGAACATCAAGTGCCCATTGCTTTTACGCTTCGTGCTTTTTATTTTCGGATTGAAAGCACTTGCTTGAAGGTACACTAGAGAACACCTATATATCATTTTCATATTTATTTGATTATTAATCACATATTTCTATTACTTTATATATATATATATATATATATTATATACATACACACACACACACACACACACATATATATATATATATATATATGTGTATGTGTGTGTGTGTGTGTACATATATTATTATTATTATTATTATTATTATTATTATTATTATTATTATTATTACTATTATTATTATTATTACTTCTTGCTAAGTTACAACCATACTTAGAAAAGCAGTATGTTATAAGCCGTGGGGCCACAACAGGGAAATATCCCATTGAAGGAAGGAAATAAATATTTCCTATATAAAATATTAGAAAAAGCTTTAAACAAAACAAGAAGGAGAGAGATTAGATAAAATAGTCTGCCTGAGTGTATACTATTGAATGAATTTATTATTTATTTAATTATTTCAATGATTTTAAGATGATTAGTTGTTCTTATTTATCCTTTACTGCAGGTATTTATCGCTTTTCTCTTCTGTCCTTAGCTCAATATTTCCTTATTTTTTGACTCGTCGTTCAGCTTCGATAGAAGCTTACCGGACAAGTTAATGTGCATTCGATTAATTTCCTAAAAAGAAGTGTACATCATGAAAATTTATATAATATCGTGTATGATAATTATAATATGCTTGATAACTATAAAAATAATGATAATGATAATATGGCACGACTACTACTACTACTACTACTACTACTACTACTACTACTACTACTACTACTACTCATAATAATAATAATAATAATAATAATAATAATAATGCCTCTGGAAGACAAAAAAAAAATCCTATGACTCCTATTTCGGAAAATTTTTGAATCTGTTTTAAACACGAACCTGAAAATAATTGTTTTCCATATATTATTGAATATTAACCAGCAGCAAATATATTATTTTTGGCCAGATGTGTTAAAGATTTCTGAACACCCCTTATATACAGTATATATAATTCCCAAGTGCAGATGGCATGACTTTCAAACACGAAGGCAGAATCTCACTAAAATTATATGATTGAGAATGAAATTATATGACACTTATTCAACTGTGAACTTTAAACACAAACACATTAATACATGTAAGTAAACTCACATGCTGACAATACACGAACGCACACACACACAGACATATATATATATATATATATACATATATATATATATATATATATATGTATTTATATACATAACCACACACACACCCATATATATATATATATATATATTTATATATATATGTATATATATATATATATATATATACATACATAACCACACACACACATCCATATATATATATATATATATGTGTGTGTGTGTGTGTCTGTGTGTGTGTCTGTGTGAGTGTTTGTGTGACACATACACACACACACACGCACATATATATATATATATATATATAGATTCAAATAAGCCATATATATTTTTGATTCATAAATGTCAGGATTCTCTTAACGACCTTGAGATCAGAGCCCAAGCGAAATCAACAAAGACAAGAGCTTGGCTCCGGCAGGGAATCGAACCCTGGTCGGCAAGCTTGTATAGACAGCGACTAAGCCACTTGGCCACGAAGAAAGATAAAAGTCAATGACAATTCTTTTGTACTTATACCTGTCGAATTCAGGTATTTTGTACTTAGAATTGAAAATCAACCCATCTTCCACCATCGTAGCCATTGGTAGTTTGTTACTTCCACTTGGCCACGAAGAAAGATAAAAGTCAATGAAAATTCTTCTGTACTTATACCTATCGAATTCAGGTATTTTGTACTTAGAATTGAAAATCAACCCATCTTCACCATCGTAGCCAATTGGTAGTTTGTTACTTGGCATTCTAAGTAAAAAATACCTGAATTCGACAGGTTTAAATACAGAAGAATTGTCATTGAATTTTATCTTTCTTCGTGGACAAGTGGTTTAGTCACTGTCTATACAAGCTTGCCGACCAGGGTTCGAATCCCGGCCGGAGCCAAGCTCTTGTCTTTGTGTGATTTCGCCTGGGGTTCTGATCCCGAGGTCGTTAAGAGAATCCAGACATTAATGTATCAAAAAATATATATGGCTTATTTGAATATGAAAAACACGTAAAAAATGTGCAAAATTTATCATTAATGAATGCCAAGTAACAAACTACCAATTGGCTAAGATGGTGAAGATGGGTTGATTTCAATTCTAAGTACAAAATACCTGAATTCGACAGATATAAGTACAGAAGAATTGTCATTGACTTTTATCTTTCTTCGTGGCTAAGTGGCTTAGTCACTGTCTATACAAGCTTGCCGACCAGGGTTCGATTCCCCGGGCCGGAGCCAAGCTCTTGTTTTTATGTAATTTCGCACGGGGCTCTGATCCCGAGGTCGTTAAGAAAATCCAGACATTAATGTATAAAAAATATATATAGCTTATTTTAATATGGCAAAACACTTAAAAATGTGCAAAATTTATCATTTATTGAATGCCAAGTAACAAACTACTAATTGGCTACAATGGTGAAAATGGGTTGATTTCAATTCTAGGTACAAAATACCTGAATTCGACAGATATAAGTACAGAAGAATTGTCATTGACTTTTATCTTTCTTCGTGGCCAAGTGGCTTAGTCACTGTCTATACAAGCTTTCCGGACCCGTGTTCGATTCCCGGCCGGAGCCAAGCTATTGTCTTTGTGTGATTCTGCCTGGGGCTCTGATCCCGAGGTCGTTAAGAGAATCCAGACATTAATGTAATCAAAAATATATATGGCTTATTTGAATATGAAAAACACGTAAAAATGTGCAAAATTTATCATTAATTGAATGCCAAGTAACAAACTACCAATTGGCTACGATGGCGAAGATGGGTTGATTTCAATTCTAGGTACAAAATACCTGAATTCGACAGGTATAAGTATAGAAGAATTGTCATTGACTTTTATCTTTCTTCGTGGCCAAGTGGCTTAGAGTCACTGTCTATACAAGCTTGCCCGACCAGGGTTCGATTCCCGGCCGGAGTCAAGCTATTGTCTTTGTGTGATTTCGCCTGGGGCTCTGATCCCGAGGTCGTTAAGAGAATCCAGACATAAGTATCAAAAATATATATGGCTTATTTGAATATGAAAAACACGTAAAAAATGTGCAAAAATTTATCATTAATTGAATGCCAAGTAACAAACTACCAATTGGCTACGATGGTGAAACTGGGTTGATTTCAATTCTAAGTACAAAATACCTGAATTCGACATGTATAAGTACAGAAGAATTGTCATTTGACTTTTATCTTTCTTCGTGGCCAAGTGGCTTAGTCACTGTCTATACAAGCTTGCCGACCAGGGTTTCGATTCCCGGCCGGAGCCAAGCTCTTGTCCTTTGTGTGATCTCGCCCTGGGGCTCTGATCCCGAGGTCGTTAAGAGAATCCAGACATTAATGTATCAAAAATATATATGGCTTATTTGAATATGAAAAAACATGTAAAAATGTGCAAAATTTATCATTAATTGAATGCCAAGTAACAAACTACCAATTGGCTGCGATGGTGAAGATGGATTGATTTCATTTCTAAGTACAAAATACCTGAATTCGACAGGTAAAAGTAGAGAAGAATTTCATTGACTTTTATCTTTCTTTGTGGCCAAGTGGCTTAGTCACTGTTTATACAAGCTTGCCGATCAGGGTTCGATTCCCGTCCGGAGCCAAGCTCTTGTCTTTGTGTGATTTCGCCTTGGGGCTTTGATCCCGAGGTCGTTAAGAGAATCCAGACATTAATGTATCAAAAATATATATGGCTTATTTGAATATGAAAAAACACGTAAAAATGTGCAAAATTTATCATTAATTGAATGCCAAGTAACAAACTACCAATTGGCTACGATGGTGAAGATGGGTTGATTTCAATTCTAAGTACAAAATACCTGAATTCGACAGGTATAAGTACAGAAGAATTGTCATTGACTTTTACCTTTCTTTGTGGCCAAGTGGCTTAGTCACTGTCTATACAAGCTTGCCGACCAGGGTTCGATTCCCGGCCGGAGCCAAGCTCTTGTCTTTGTGTGATTTCGCCTGGGGCTCTGATCTCGAGGTCGTTAAGAGAATCCAGACATTAATGTATCAAAAATATATATGGCTTATTTGAATATGAAAAACACGTAAAAATTAACAAATTTATCAGTATATATATATATATATATATATAAATATATATATATTATATATATATATAGCCTATATATATATAGCCTATATATATATATATATATATGTGTGTGTGTGTGTGTGTATATATATAAATATATATATAAATATATATATAATATATATATATATACACACCACACACACACACACACATATATATATATATATATATGTGTGTGTGTGTGTGTGTGTGTGTATATTATATATATATATTACCATATATATATATCTGTTTGTATGTGTTTGTGTGTGTGGTGAAACGGGCCTGTGCATCACTATGATCAGGAAAGCTGTACTATTAAGGACCACCTAGACTAGGTTGGTCTGCTCTGAAACGATCAGACGGAAATCTTCCTCCATCACCAATTCGCTGTTGCCAGCGTTGTGATGGAAAATTGCCGAAACCCAAACATGACACTCCCTTTATTCTGGCCCAAACCATTATTTTATATTATTTGTAAAATTTTCAGGAATTCTTTTAATCTTACCACCTTCGATTTGCTTCTTCATAACCTCAGTCTTTTCTCACATAAGATAGTTATTCAACTATATTACCATTGACTTCCTAAACTTCATTATTATATTTACAACAATACCTTTCGGCGAAACATTTGAAATAAAAAAGATAGATAGTTATGGTACTCAATAGTTCAATTGGAGCTCAGAGCTTTTACATCATTACATTGAAGATGTAAGGGATTTGGAAAAAAAAAAAATCTATTATTTTGATAAGTAAAAAAATCTTATATGATATCTTCAAGTGATGGCATCTTACTCTTGTACCAGTTGCTTGTAGCAATGCTGTAATCGCCCATCAATAATCTTATCCCACAAAAGGAAATCCTTCAAAATTAGTCTTATATGACACAATTTCCCTCATAATTAATCGGGAATGAAATGAGAGCTTTTTTTCTGCTTTCGACGATTAGTGCTCAGTCCAATTATTAACCGGTCAACTGAATACGAACAACGCAAAGCCACACAGTGATTAATTTATCTGTAATTTGGAGCAACTGCATACAGTACCACAAAATGACTGATTGAGGATTGTAGAATAAATCCATAACCAAATTAAAGAGTGATCTATAGATCTGAGCTGTATGTTTCAAATTCTTATTTCAACTATTTATTCGTTAAGTTTTGTTTAAATACCCTGCTCTTCCAGTGAATAACATTCTGTATTTTACCAAATCAAATACGCTAAACTTGAAACTTAAGTTTCCAGATTTCGTGATCGCTCATTAGTAACACTTCATTTTCTCTCATGCAAAAAAAGCATTTCAAGTAATCTCACAGTATCTTACTTAGCAAAGTAATTAAATAGTTTTATAAGATACTTCTCTATTGCTTAGTCTATCATTAGTACTATAATACTCTTCGGTTAATCTTTACTCACAAAAGTCAGTGGAATCTTGAGAGAAGTGTGTTAAGATGGGGGAAAAAAATAAAATTACTTATTCTATGAATGCAAGGGATTTCATGTGATCAAATTTATGAGTGTTATTATTCCTACCCAATTCATTTCAGTTGTAAGCGAGCGCAGTACTATAATGATATATATATATATATATATATATATAGATATATATATATATATATATATATGTATGTATATATATATGTATATATATGTGTATATATATATATATATATATGTAATGTAATATATATATATATATATATGTATATATATATATATATATATATATGTAGGTAGGTAGTAGGTTGGCCTGGGCATCAACTGCCCGTTGAGATACTACCGTTAGAGAGTTATGGGGTCCTTTGACTTTCCAGACTGTACTACATAGGACCCTTCTCTCTGGTTACGGTTCTTTCCCTTTGCCTAAAAAGACACCGAATAGTCTGGCCTATTCTTTACAGATTCTCCTCTGTGTGCATACACCTGACATCACTGAGATTGCCAAAATATTCGTCTTCACGCAAGGGGTTAACTACTGCACTGTAATTGTTCAGTGGCTACTTTTCTCTTGGTAAGGGTAGAAGAGACTCTTCAGCTATGGTAAGCAGCTCTTCTTGGAGAAGGACACTCCAAAATCAAACCATTGTTCTCTAGTCCTTGGGCAGTGCCATAACCTCTGTACCATTTTCTTCCACTGTCTTGGGTTAGAGTTCTCGTGCTTTAGGGTACACTCGGGCACACTTCTATCTAGTTTCCCTTCCTATTGGTTTGTTAAAGTTTTTTGTATAGTTTTTATAGGAAATATTTTTTTTAATGTTACTATACTTAAAATATTTTACTTTTCTCTATTTCCTTTCCTCACTGGGCTATTTCCCGTGTTGGGGCCCTGGGCTTATGGCATCCTGCTTTTCCAACTAGGGTTGTAGCTTAGCATTTAATAATAATAATAATAATAATAATAATAATAATAATAATAATAATAATAATAATAATAATAATAATAAAAATAATATATACATACGTACATATATATATATATATATATATATATATATATACGTATAGATGTGAGTGTTTGTTTCATTCTTCCATTGTTTTGTTCTTTATTCGATGAATATTATTGTGAAACAACTTATACGACAAATATACTAATTTTCAATATAATTTAGGTTTGTCTTTTACGACCTGAATCCATTGAATATATTATTTGTGACAAACATTTCCTTGTTATTATAATTTTTGTAGGAAGACGTTGTTGATAACCTTAAGTTGATATAGTATTGACATTCATATATCTGATGTCTTTATTTGCTTTTTTGTAACCGAGATATCTGTATGCAGATATGATTATAGTTAACAAAGAAAACATTGTTCCCAATCCTATATTCAGAGTCAAAATTCCAATGAGATTAATTCCCTGAAACAGGTTTTGAGTAATACTGACTATAGATGTGGAATAAAATTTCATACTTTTTGAAGAAATGTTTTACCGGCTATTTTTATCTACCTAAAGTTGTTTCACACCACTGAAGATTTAAATGTTTAAAGGGCCATAACGAATGGCAGAGGAAAGGGACAGTGACATTGCTCTATCAAGCAGGACAATGCCCTAGAGACTGACCACATATGCATATGATATGTGCTAAGCCACCTCTCCACCCAAGACAGGGCCAAGGGGCGCCAGGCAATGGCTTCTTATAACGTAGTAGATAGACATATAGACTCCCTAAAACGATCCATCCTTATCTCACAAGGATGGTGAGGTTGCAACGACCGAAGAACCTCACGAGTTTGAGTGTGACTCGAACCCCGTCTAGCAATTACCAGGATAGTACGTTACCAACAGGCCACTACAATCCTAACTACATAATAAAAGCTCCTGCAAGAAATCAATAACCTTTGCTTCACCAGAAAGGTAACATTCATTTGGTGGATTAAAATGTGTAAACTCGTAAAAGACATGTCATCAGAAATTGCAGGATCCTTCATTTCATGGCAAATAATTTTGCTGGTTTTATCATCTGGAATTGTGGGTCTTCATTTTATTTACGTAGAGATAAAAGCAGTTTATAAAATGGTAATTCCACGGAAATCTCGCGTTACCTCATAATCACAATGATTACTGTAAATTGTCATATCATGATATGAATCGGTCTTGAGTAAAAAAGAAAAAAAAAGCAGGATAGATAAATACTAGTCTTTGTATTTTGCTTTATTTTTGTAAATAAACATGGTTACTGTTTTCTGATAAGCATTCTTAGTGAAACTTGTTTTGTGTAAACCTAAATGTCTAGATTCCGTTTCTTGATAGACATTCTGATACTTATGTTCATTACTTCTTACATCGATCATTCATTTCCTTATTTCCTTTCCTCCCTGGGCTATTTTTCCCTCTTGGAACCCATACGCTTATAGCATCCTGCTTTTCCAACAAAGGTTGTAGCTTAGCAAATAATAATAATAATAATAATAATAATAATAATAATAATAATAATAATAATAATAATAATAATACAACTAATGCCATAATTGGTCCTTTTATCAATAATTTGAGACTGTGCTTAAATTTGGCCATTTTTTCTATTAGTTGTGTCATTTATATAGTTGACGAAGGTACTGATAAACAAATCAGGCATTTCTATTTAGAAAATAGAGTAGAAAATTAAGAGAAGTTCCAGATTTACAAGTTCGCTTATCGTATAATTTTAGCATTTTGCTTCAGATAAAAGAATTGTTCATATACATATGTATGATTGCTATGATCAGCATCATCTCCTCCTACGCCTATTGACGGAAATAGCCTCGGTTATATTTCCCCAGTCATCCCTATCCTGATATGGTAAAGAAAAACAATTAATTACGGGATAAGAGAATAAAGAGAATGCAGTAAAAAGGATGCTGAAATATAGGAATTGATAATACATATTAAAAAGAATCGTGGTTTGACACATTTTGAAATTAAATGTTTTCATGGCTAAAGGGACCTACTGAACTAAAAAAAAAAAAAAAAAAATAGATAAGATCTTAGTAAAATTCAATGATATATATCATCAACTACTGTTTTATAAACATCGATTTTAACAATAAAATGTCAGAGAAAACTTTCTCTATAAAAAATCTAGATTCCATCCCCAGTAGATACCTCAAGTATAGAAAATAATAGCCTTGAAAATTTAATCATAATTATTCTTTGGTAGTTAAACAAGATCGCCTAGTCAAAACACAATTGCAGTTATGGTCATTTATAGCTTCACCGTAGTATTTTTTTCGGTTGTTTTTCTACATATTGGTTTTGATCTATTTGTTTTTACCATAATAATATCACCGAGGGCAAAGCTATTCGTATCAGGTATTATTTATCTTCTTATTTCTATATATGCTAGTATCTCTCTCTCTCTCTCTCTCTCTCTCTCTCTCTCTCTCTCTCTCTCTCTCTCTCTCTCTCTCTCTCTCTCTCTCTCCCTCTCTCTCATAAGTTCTAGTTCCAGTAAAAATTAATTTATGTTTCAAAATGTACAATTTTGATTCTAGTTTTAGGTGCTCAAGAATTCTAACCTCCGAACACAGATTGCTCATAAAAATCTAATATCCTACACCACATTCTCGCTTTCAGTTCCTGACCAGATTCCAGATGTTAGGGTTTCTCTCTGAGGTGGTAAAGAATAATTAAAGAGCCATTTCATTTGTTTCTGTGACTGTAAGCACTTTATTTTAAAGATAATAATTCGCCTTCTGCTCTCTCACTTCTGAAGCGGGATATGACCGAGGTTATATCGACGGCTAAAAGAAGGGATTTAGATATAGACTGAAAAAAGTTAGATAAGTGGAAAAACCATTTGGTATCCTTCTAATGTTTCGTAAGTAACATATTACAATAATATTCGCCTTGAATCAGGATGGTCGGAGGAGCGGTATATTATTATTCCAAGAGAAAGGAAGCAGCAATAAAATAGAGACAGTAAAAGACCATAAAACCGTGGTAGACACATCTGCTATTAAGAAGAAAAGAAATATTTGTGCTGCTTATTATGATCGTAATGGCACAATTAAGCGTACACCGTAATGAATCTTATTACTTTATTCAGTCAAATGCGTTCCTTCCCTCTAACACATCCGAAAAAAAAAAATGATTTCTACTGTTTTCATTTTGGAAAATAATGATATGAAATTAGATTAGGTGACACAAAAGTCAGTGTCTTATGTTACCCTCCAAAAGTTTATCTTCTTTTATAGCTACTCCTTTTTTTCCTCCTCCGCCTCCATTATCCTTCCACTGATGCTTCTTCTTAAACAGCACACCAGTTGATTAGATATCAGTTCACTCGTAAATATATCGTAAACAGATTATAGATATATAGTACATCCTAAAATTCTGAAAGTAGTAGGAAAATAAAAAAAATGCTGCCTTATTGCTCTAACGTTTACTTTGGCTTTACTAAGTAATTTAGCCACATCTTAAAGTCTGTTGCTTCCGGACTTCATTATTTATAGAGATTGGAAAACATGTTATTTTTTTTTCAAATATTCAGCACACGCACACAAACCCACACATTATATATATATATATATATATATATATATATATATATATATATATATATATATATATATATATATATATATATATATATATATACACACACACACACACACACACACATATATATATATATATATATATATATATATATATATATATATATATATATATATATATATATATATATATATATATTTGACTGGCCAGACAGTACTCCATTACATCTGTCTCTCTGGTTACGGTTAATTTTTTTCTTTGCCTACACATACACCGAATAGTCTAGCCTGCTCTTTCCACAGTCTCTTCTCTCGTCATACAATTGACAACACTTTGATTACCAATCAGTTCTCCACTTAGGAGTTTTCTCCTACAACACTATAATTGTTCCTTGGCTACTTTCCTCTTGGTAATGTTAGAAGAGACTCTTTAGCTATGGTAAGCAGCTTTTTAGAAAAAGCCTTCAAAATCAAACTATTGTTCGCTAGTCTTCTACTGTCTTGAGGTAGACTTCTGTTGCTTAAGAGTACACTCGGGCACACTATTCTATCTTCTTTCTCTTACTCCTGTTTTTTTTTAAGTTTTTTATATCTTATATGGAAGAGCTATTTAAATGATGTTATTGTTCTTAAGATATTTTATGTTGTTCACTACTTCTCTTGTAGTTTATTTATTTCCTTATTTCCTTTCCTCACTGGGTTATTTTACCTTATTGGAGCACTTACGCTTTTAGCATCCTGTTTTTCCGACTAAAGTTGTAGCTTAGCAAGTAATAATAATAATAATAATAATAATAATAATAATAATAATAATAATAATAATAATTTTGTTATTTTCATAAAGATACAACTATTTCATCACTACATATATTCATCTAAGAATAATTATCGAAACTCTTAAGAAGTTGTAAATCTATATACGATTCATGCATGTGTTTTTCCTGGATTGCACTGTATATTCATGAGAGTAATCTTTCTTCGTGTATAATCTATTATGCAGAGATTCATGAACTTTGCATATTTATTAATAAACTCAGTTATTTTATTCATCTTTGGACGTAATTCATTAATGAAAACATATGATTGATTTACTTGGTAACTTGCTTATTACAGTAAGTAGATTCCAAATTTAGGCAAAATATTAAATGGCTGATAATTAATAGCTGATAACTAAATGCATAGGAAGTAAAGAGATTTTAAAAATTGAATATTGCTAAATAGGCCTACATAACCGTTTTATAAAACACAAACAAATTAATAAATTCATTTTCAAATGACAAAACAAAACAATAAATTTGATTAAAAGATATCACAGAATCCTTATTATCGCTCTTAAACAGACAATTCATACCATAAGCCTTGATTATAGTTGAACCTTTTGGGTATATACATCCCAGGGATAGATGTATTCTTGACTAGAACGTGCCTCAATTAAATGAAAAAAAAAATAAGAAAAAACATTCTGTTGTTTCTTGGTTAATGGTGGATACGGCAATTTTCTTAGGTACAGAACTTCAATCCACTTGGAATCATCATTTAAGCTATTTAAACAAAACCGATTTATCGTTTTTAGTAAAATTTACTAACCGTCATCTTTAATTTAGGAAAATTTAATCATAGAGATCAACCCGCTATTGGACATAATGACTGAATTTATTATTAATATTCTCATTCTCATTCTCATTATTATTATTATTATTATTATTATTATTATTATTATTATTATTATTATTATTATTATTATTATTATTATTATTATTATTATTGTTAACCTATAATCCCTTTTCTGCAAATTTCTTAAATGCCGTATAATCTCCTTTCGCTATCAACCTATTAAATTATGTGCAGTGAAACTACAGCCCTCCTCATCAACTTTCAAAATTAATTTTTTACAAATTTTCATATATTTTTTTCTTGCGTCGCTTTCACAGCGTTTGATGACCTGGTTTTCAGTTCATCAATATTTTCCCCCCATATCCGTCACCATAAATAATTTTGCAAAATTATGTTAATAATGTCTTCTAGATAGCCCTCGAGTTTCAGGCAACTGCTCCTTCTTTCTAAACATAGCTTATATATTTGTGCTCCTACAGTTCATAGCAATAGAAAATTATTGGCTGTATAGATTTTGTTGCAAGACTGCACTAACAAGCTAATCTCGTAATTAGTTTATGAATTCCTTTGGAGGCTGATAGGTAGAGGAATTCTATCATTTCATTTTACATGTCCTGGTGAACAGTTGATATGAATACAGAAATAATTTTTTTTTTTTTTTTTTTTTTTTTTTTTTTTTTTTTTTTTTTTTTTACTGGTAAACAGTAGTCGTAAATGGATTTATCTATATTGCAAATGAAATGCATTCTTCTTGGAAAGGAAATATAATTTTTTTAGGTCAAATATGAATTCTGGAATTTCAGAATTTCTTATTGTAAATATGGCTTTGCAAGACTGGGGTTTCATACCCAAAAATAATTTAAGGCTTATTCTCAAAATTATATCAATACAACAGCTAGAAAATAATACTTGTTGATAAAAGTGACGTGAATTCGCGTCCGAGGCAAACACTTGATATTTTTTCCGTACGGGGAGGCCGCTTGAATCAACACTCGAGAAATGCTAAACTTATCACGAAGTGCAAGCAACAAATACAGAACATGTGGCTTCCTGCAAAGATTTATTCATAGTTAACTGATTTAAATTAGTAATCTGGTGCTAAAAAATGGCAATATTTACTGACGTTGATATTGTATTCAAGGAAAGCAATCTTAGAAGCGGATTATTATTATTATTTTTTGGGGGGATGGGGAGGGGGAGGGGGTTGTTAATAAGTCTACATAGACTGGAGGTGTTACGACCTGTGTAGGCCGTAGTTCTGGTTCTTTGAACTTTGATTTTTTTAAAGGAATCGTAGGCAGTACATTATTTATGTAACACGGTGAACTGAGGGAAGACAGAACAAAAACACTGGAAAAATCTAACAATATTTATTACAATACACTTAAATAAATTCAACCTTGCACCAGGAGTAACAAAAAGCTCCTAAGACAAACAACAATGATTAAACAAAAATGACCTGGAGGACTAATATACGGAGTCCTCTAAATACACAAGGTTGACCTATATCTAAAAATCTTAACCCTAACATAGAAAAACTAAACAGATCAAAAGTATGGCTCATATATTAAGCCGGGCCCACAAATATCAACAAACCATTACCCTATTACTAAACAGATAGGAATAAGGAAGATAGGAGAGATGAAAAGGCAGAAAACCTTAAAATTACCTACCTACACACAAACGTTTAAAGCTAAACCAAATACCAAATAATGAAACATAACACAAGGCGGCATACAAATACACATGCCACATACTAAATGCATAAACACTTGGATATCTTCACAAAAGAATTATGCAGTCATAATTTATATATATACATGTAAAAAAACCCAACACTGTATTATCTATCTGTGAAATAACTCAACAGTACTTATCCATACATGGATCAGACGACAGAGAGGGGACGAACATTCGTCAGCATCAGAGGGAGTATCATTAACACCAGGAAAACGGACTGGGCATATCCATAACGATAATGAAAAGATCGTAACTTTACCTGGGCAATGCCTCCCTACGTTCCTCCTCACGGACCCTTGGTCCACAGACGAGCAGCGTAACAGTTGTGATGACGCTCTTGGATCACGGCAATAGTTCCTCCAACAGTGCCGGGACGGAACGACGGCACCGTCTTCCCGCAGAATCCTCAGGCGGGGAAAACAACGTCAAGCGAAGGTCGCAAGTGACACATACACTTGCAGGACGTAACAAGCGAGGTGGCTATCGCAGGTGACAAAACCCCTGCATACGTGGTCCGTGATCCAAAGAAGTGTACAATTTACCGCGGGTGGCTCAAAGACACCAGCGAAATAATCCTCCAAAGGCACAATTCCTTATGAGGGAATAAAAGAGGCGTCTACCAATGGCTGCTGAATTAGGCTATACGTCTGTGATCAATGCACGGTCCGAACTGAACATTCCAGGCAGCAGTAGTCTCGTCCACGGCTCTCACTAAACACCAAACACTCGGAAAGAAAAATAAACAAAAGAGTTAATGGCCATTCACTAATTAACGACGAGGAGGAGCGAAGGTTATCACCGAACTCTTATGAAAAGGGCAGTTAACTTTTACTCCTGCCGAAGACCGAATTTATTTATAAACAATTAAATAACCTACTTTAACATAACAGGAGGGTAATTAAAAAATGGAGTTCCGGGTTACACATATTATCGTTAGGATTCCATCACTTTCCTCACTATATGTGCTGTTTCAAGTAGCAGGCTCTTTTGCACAAGTCCTGAGGCTATATCAGTTCTTACCTTTTCAAAATTCCTTTTCGATGACTTTGGTATTGTCCCTAGTGCTCCTATAATTATTGGCCCCACTACTATATGAATATTCCATGGCTTTCTCAATTAATTTTGTATGTCTTATTATTATTATTATTATTATTATTATTATTATTATTATTATTATTATTATTATCATTATTATTATTATTATTATTATTATTATTATTATTAGCCAAGCTACAACTCTGATTGGAAGAGCAGAATGCTACAAGCCCAAGGGCCAAAACAGGGGAAGCCGCCCAGTGAGGAAAGGAAATAAGAGAATAGCAATTAAATTATTTATAAGTAATGCATAAAAAAATAACCTTCTAAGATCAGTAACAACGTTGAAAATAAATTATTATTTCTATATAAACTATACCCCCTGTGGCCGCGGGGCTATAAAAACAATTAGAATAGCGCCAACGTTATCCCTGCGTGTTGTAAGAAGCGACTAAAAGGGACAGGAAGAGGGGGCTGGGAGCCCCCTCTTTTGTATTTACAATCATGTGAGACATCAGCAAAGAGATGGAGCAGGGGGGAGAGTGACTGCTCCCCGCACTCTAGTTTTGGGGTGTTTGAATGTGCGTGGATGTAGTACGATAGAGAGTAAAAGATATGAGATTAGAGGTACGTTTAGGAATAAAAGGATGGATACATTGGCCTTGTGTGAGACAAAAATAAGAGGGAAGGGTGAAGTGATGTTTGGTGAAATGTCTGGTAGAGTGTCTAGGATTGAAAGGGTAAGAGCGAGAGAGGGTGTGGCTTTATTGCTGAGTGAAACTAATGTCAACCTGCTCAGCAGAAAAACGTTTACAAGAAGTTCGAACTTCTGAAGTGTCTGTGATTGAACTGCGTGATCAGGAGGAACTTTCCATAATCTGGTCACAGTTAGAATAAAAGTTCTAGAATACTCTTTAGTATTGTGCCTTATGATATGATCAGTAATAAATAGTAATAACGTTGCATATTAATATCTTTTTAGTTTAATTAAGGCTACTTCCAGCACACTAAACATTTTCTATCAACACACTGCAGCTGTACAGATAACAAACAGTCATTTCCTTAAGTCTTTTTGGATCTGTACATAATTTCATAGTGCTCCTTTTCATGTTATTTTTTCCAATGGATATACTTGAGAGGAAGACTGAACATATTGGTAAATCACTTTCTCAATTAAAATTATTTTTAAAATGGCTGGCTTTCCTGACCTACATTTTCAAATTAAAAAGTTTTTTCTAGGCTTTAGAAGTTATTTCAAACGTATAATATGATATACACTAAACCACTCAATATTTACTTGAACCTCGTTCAATCTTATGTATTAAAGATTCACACTTAGCTTGATCCATGAGTTAAACCATTACACACACACACACACACACACACACACACATATATATATATATATATATATATATATATATATATATATATATATATATATATATATATATGTGTGTGTGTGTGTGTGTGTGTGTTTGTGTGTGTGTAGGTGTGTGTTTGTGCCCGCATGTAGATATATCTATCTATCTATTTACCAAGGCACTTCCCACAAGAAGACTTTTACTCTCTTCACTCGTCCTAGCCTAACGAGGGATTCAGACGAGTATGACTTGTACTGATAGGATCCCACAGCCCAGCCTCCTCATGTATCTACCACAAATAAAGTTTCATATGCTGAATACCCAACTGCTGCTACCTCAGCGGTCACTAAGGCGACCGGAGGAGGCAGCAGGGTCTACCAGAAATGTGCCACAATCACTCGCCAGTCATTCCTATTTCTAGCACTCTCCCTTGCCTCTCTCACATCTAGCCTCCTATCACCTAGAGCTTTCTTCACTCCATACATCCACCCAAACCTTGGCCTTCCTCTTTTACTTTTCCCATCAAGTTTTGCATTCACCCCATTCTTCTACAGACAAACATATTTCATTCTATCTAAATGGCCAAACCACCTCAACATCCATCCTAGATGCTTAATCATTTCTTACACCCGTTATTACCCTCACTACTTCATCTAATCGAGATACACCAGCCATACTCCTCAGAAACTTCATCTTGATCACATTTAATTCCTGTCTCCCCGTTACTTTCATTCCCCAAAACCCCAATCCATACATTACAGTTGGTACAATCACTCTTTCATACGGAGCTATCTTTACATTCATGCTTAACCCTCTATTATTTACCCTTCCCTTCACTGCCCACAACACTTCTTTATATCCTTCATTCCTTCTCTGACGTACATCTTCTTCCACTCCACCATTGGCTACAACAACAGACCCCAGGAACTTAAACTGGTCTACTTCCTTAAGCTACTCTGCACTCAACATGAGATTCAACTTAGCACCACCCTCCCTTCTCGTGCATCTCATAACATTACGCTTACCCACATTAACTCTCAACTTCCTTTTCTCACATACAATTCCAAACACTATCACTAATCATCTAAGCTTCTCTTCCGAGTCTGCAACCAGTACAGTAACATTCGCTAACAACAACTGATCACCCTCGTCTATCAGTTTCAATCCTCGTCCAAGCATTTGAGCACTCACCTCTCTCACCACTCCATCTACAAACATATTGAACAACCATGGCAACATCACATATCCCTGCCTTAGCTCCACTCTCACTGGAAACCACTCGCTCACTTCCTTACCTAACCTAACACACGCTTTACTGTCTATATAAAAACTCTTCACTGCTTGTAACAACCTTCCACTAATTCCATACAAACTCATCACATTCCACATTGCTTCGCTAACAACTCTATCATATGCTGTCTCCAGCTCCATGAATGCAATATACACCTCCTAGCCTTTTGCTAAATATTTCTCATATATTTGCCTAACTGTAAAAATCTGATTCATATATCCCCTACCTCTTCTAAAACAACCCAGTACTTCTAAGATTGCATTCTCTGTTTCATCCTTCATCCCATTAATTAGTACTCTACCATACCCTTTTCCAATCACACTCAACAAATTAATACCCCTTGAATTACAACACTTATGCACTTCTTCCTTATCTTTATATAGTCGTAGAATACACGCACACACCCAGTTCACTGGTACTATTGACAACCTAAGACATATATCGTCAACCATTTAAAATACAGTCACTCCACCTTCCTTCAACATCTCAGTCCTCAGACTATCCATACCAGGTGCTTTTCCTACTTTCATTTCATCTAGTACTCTCCTCCCTTCCTCTCTTGTAATCTCTCTCTTGTTCTTATATCCCATCACTGGCACTTCAACACCTGCAACAGCAATTATATCTGCCTTCCTATTATCCTAAACATTCTGTAAATTTTCAATCTATTAAGCCCACCTTTTCCTTGCCTCCTCTCCTTTTAACAACTTCCAGTTCCATCTTTCATTGAAAATTCCATTCTCGAACCATCCCTCCTTACTCTTTTCACTTCTTTCCAATACTTCTTGTTGTCTTTATATGAACGACCCCATCCCTGACCCCACCTCCAGTCAGCCACCCTCTTTGGCTCAGCTACCTTATGTTTTGCTTCCACATTTTTATCTCTATATCTTTCATACTTCATTACACCATTACTTTGCAGCCATTCTTTAAATGCACTCTTTATCTCTTCTTTTATCTTCACTCCTTCATTCCACCACTCATTACCCTTTCTCATACTGCCTCCAACAATCCTCTTGCCACCATATCACTTGCAATCCCCATGAAAATTCTTTTACTTACTTCAACTCCTCCCATAAATTACCAGTTTCTCTCTCTTTCATTCTCTCATATTCCACTTCCAACCTTTCTTGTTATTAAATTTTTACCTCTGTTTTTATTACTCTTCAACCTTCACTACCTCCCTTTTACACCACCCCCACTCTATTCCCCCACTCATTTGCTACAACTAAATTCGATTTTCCTTCAACCAAAAATTATCAGACATACCCCTAAGCACGTGCACATCTTTCTATCTTCCAATGATCCTTCTAGTCATCAACCACATCCATCTACCACTCATACCCATAAATACTTTTTATCTTTCTTTTTGAAAAACTACAAGTTATTACCAGCTCTTGCTTAACACACATATGTATCAGTCTCTTACTACGCCATACTTCCCAATGACATCATCTACCTCTCCAGCACCCACTCTAGCATTGAAATCACCTATCAAAACTAGATAACTACTTCCGCCCAGTCCTTCTACACGCCTAATTAATTCATTACAGAATTAATTCAGTTATTCTTCTCATTTTTCACAACCTGGCCCATGTGCACTATCAAAAGACAAGCTTTCCCTATCGAACCAAACCCTTAACCATATTAACGTAGATGGTGCCTCCTTGAATTCCACTGCATTACCTTTCATCCATTTACTCAGCAATAAAACCGCACCCTCTCTTGCTCTTCCCCTTTCAATCCCAGACATTCTACCAGTCGATTCACGAAATATCACTTCCCCATTCCTTTTTATCTCTGTTTCACAAAAGGTTATTATATCCATCTTTCTATTCCTAAAAATACTTAAAATCTCCCATCTTTTACTCTCTCTCCTACTACATCCTCGTACATTAAAACACCCTAAAAATAGAGTGCAGGAAGCAGTCCGTCTCCCCCTAGCTCCTCCTCTTTGATATCACACAAGAATAAAAGTACAGGAGAAGGGATTCCCAGTCCCCTCATCCAGTCCTTTCAGTCAGCTCTTACGACACGCAAGGATACATTAGCGCTATTGTAATTGCTGTTATGCCTCTGCAGCCTGTATATATATATATATATATATATATATATATATATATATATATATATATATATATATATATATATATATATATATATATATATATATATATATATATATATATATATATATATATATATATATATACACACACACACAGGCTGCAATCCCGTACGACATCAGCAAAGGGGTGGAGCTGGGGGGAGAGTGACTGCTCCCCACACTCTAGTTTTGTGGTGTTTGAATGTGCGTGGATGTAGTACAATAGAGAGTAAAAGATGTGAGATTGAAAGAATATTTAGGAAAAGATGGATGGATATATGGGCCTCGTGTGAGACAAGGATAAAAGGGAACGGTGAAGTGATGTTTGGTGAATGTCTGGTAGAGTGTCTGAGATTGAAAGGGGAAGAGCAAGAGAGGGTGTGGTTTTATTGCTGAGTGAATGGATGACAGGTATAGTAGTTGAATAGAAGGAGATATCCTCTAGGTTAATGTGGGTAAGGGTTAGGTTGGGTAGGAAATGTTGGGCTTTTGTCAGTGAGTATGGGCCAGGTTGTGAGAAAAGTGGAATAAATTAACTAGTTGTGTACAAGGACTGGTAGAAGGAATTATGTGGTTGTCATGGGTGACTTAAATGCTAGAGTGGGCGCTGAGGAGGTAGAAGGTGATATTGGGAAGTATGGCATACCAGGTGAAAATGAGATTTGTTAGAGACTAGTAGATATATGTGTTGGGTAAGAGATGGTGATAAGTTCTAGCTTTTTCAAAAAGAAAGATAAAAACAAGTATACAATGGTATGTGTGGAAAATGGAAAGGGCATTAATGGATTATGTGTTAATAACTAAAAGAATGTTTGGAAGGTTGAAAGACGTGCAAGTGTTTAGGTGTATGGCTAACGGTATTTCTAATCAATTTTTAGTGGAAGGAAAATAAGTTGTAGCAAAAGATTGGGGAATAGAGTAGGTGGATGTAAAAGGGAGCTAGTGAGGGTTGAAGATCTAATAAAACCGGAGGTAAGAAGTAAATATCAAGAAATTTTGAAAATGGCATATGACTAAGAGAAAGTAAGAGTAACTGGTAATTTAGAGGAGTGGAAATAAGTAAAAAAAAAATTTGTTGGGATTACAAGTGATGTTTGTGGCAAGAAGGTTATCGTAGGCAGCATGGGGAAGGGCAGTGAATGGTGGAATGAAGGAGTGAAGGTAAAAATGTAAGAGAAAAAGAGGAGTTTTAAGGAATGGCTGCACAGTAACAGTGTAGAGCAGTATGAAAAATATAGAGAGGAAAATGTGGAAGTAAAGCGCAAGGTAAGTGAGCCAAAGAGGGAAGCTGACCTGGGGTGGGGTCAGGGATTGGGTTATTCATATGAAGAGAATAAGAAGAAGTTCTGAGAAAGAAGTGAAGAGAGTAAGGAAGGCTGGCTCAAGTATTGAAGAGGCAGTGAAAGATGGAAATGGAAGGTTGTTAGAAGGAGAGGAGGCAAGTAAAATGTGGACGGAATATTTTCAAGTTTACTGAATGATGAGGATTATAGGGAGGCAGATGTAATTGCTGTTGCAGTTGTTGAGGTGCTGGAAATGGGAGATGAGAGTGAGAGAGAGATTGCAAGAGAGGAAGTGAGGAGAGCACTAGATGAAATGAGAGTAGGAAAAGCATCTGGCATTGATGGTTTGAGAGCTGAGATGTTGAAGGAAGGGGGTGTGACTGTACTTGATTGGTTGGTGATATTGTAATATATGTGTTTTGTGATGTCAATGATACCAGTAGATTGCATTTGTGCATGTATTGTAGCACTATATAAGGATAAGGGAGATGTGCATGAGTGTTGTAATTCAAGAGGTAATAGTTTGTTGAGTGTGGTTGGAAAAGTTTATGGTAGAGTACTGATTAATAGGATTAAGGATAAAACAGAGAATGTAATCTTAGAAGTACATGGTGGTTTTAGAAGAGGTAGGGGATATATGAATCAGATTTTTACAGTTTGGCAGATATGCAAGAAATATTTAACAAAAGGTAAGGAGGTGTATGTTGCGTTTATGGATCTGGAGAAAGCGTATGAGATAGTTGATAGGGAAGCATTTTGGAATGTGACGAGGTTATATGGAATTGGTGGAAGGTTGTTGCAAGCAGTGAAATGTCCAAAGGTAGTAAAGCATATGTGAAGATAGGAAATGAAGTGAGCGATTGGTTTCCGATGTGAGTGGGGCTGAGACAGGGTTGTGTTATGTCGCTGTGGTTGTTTAACTTGTATGTTAATGGAGTGGGGAGAGAGGTGAATGCTTGAGTACTTGGACGAGGATTGAAACTGGTAGACGAGAATGACCATGAATGGGAGGTAAATCAGTTGCTGTTTGCGAATGATACTGTACTGGATGCAGACGCGGAAGAGAAACTTGCCCGATTAGTGAAATAATTTGGAAAGATGTGTGAGAGAAGAAAGTTAAGAGTTAATGTGGGTAAGAGTAAGGTTATGAGATGTACAAGAAGGGAAGGTGGTGCAAGGTTGAATGTCATGTTGAATGGGGAGTTACTTGAGGAGGTGGATCAGTTCAAGTACTTGGGGTCTGTTGTTGCAGCAAATGGTGGAGTGGAAGCAGATGTATGTCAGAGAGTGAATGAAGGGTGCAAAGTGTTGGGGCCAGTTAAGGGAGTAGTAAAAAAGAGAGGGTTGGGCATGATTGTAAAGAGAGTTCTATATGAGAAAGGGATCATACCCACTGTGATGTATGGATCGGAGTAGTGGGGAATAAAATTGACGGAGAGTCAGTAATTGAATGTGTTTGAGATGAAGTGTCTAATGAGTATGGCTGGCGTATCTCGAGTAGATAGGGTTAGGAACGAAGTGGTGAGAGTGAGAGCGGGTGTAAGAAATGAGTTAGCCGCTAGAGTAAATATGAATGTGTTGAGGTGGTTTGGCCATGTTGAGAGACTGGAAAAGGGTTGTCTGCTAAAGAAGGCGATGAATTCTAGAGTTGATTGGAAAAGTACAAGAGGAAGGCCAAGCTTTGGTTGGATGAATAGAGAGAAGAAAGCTCTAGATGATAGGAGGATTGATATGAGAGAGACAAGAGAGCGTGCTAGAAATAGGAATGAAAGGCGAGCGATTTTGATGCAGTTCCGGTAGGCCCTGCTGCTTCCTCCGGTGCCTTAGATAACCGCAGAGGTACCAGCAGTAGGGGATTCAGCGTTATGAATCTTCATCAGTAGTGGATAACAGGGGAGGGTGGGCTGTGGCACCTTAGCAGTATCAGCCGAACTCAGTTGAGTCCCTTGTCAGGCTGGGAGGAACGTAGAGAGGAGAGGTCCCATTTTTTGTTTCATTTGCCTGATGTCGGCTACCACCTAAAATTGGGGGAAGTGCCTTGGTGTATATATATATATATATATATATATATATATATATATATATATATATATATATATATATATATATATATATATATATATATACACACACACACACACACACACACACACACACATATATATATATATATATATATATATATATATATATATATATATATATATATATATATATATATATATATATATATATATATAAAAATGCGTGTGTGTGTGTGTGTGTGTGTTTGTTTGTGACTATGTGCAGGACAAAAAAGAGGAAGAAATAGATAAATATCCTTATATCTAGAGTAATAGTAGTGTATAATATATATTTTCATTTGTTAACTATATGTACCCATACTGTATATCTCCTACACTTTCATATCTACTTAAGAGCTTTAGGCTTTGCCTCTGAATTAGGCTCTGAGCATATCATAAGTGAAGCTAATCACAGGTCTGGTAACTGCTTGGACCTGGTATACACCGACTCCCCTGGCGTTATAAAAAGTAAGGTTGGTTCTCCAGTTGGAACTTCTGATCATGCGTTGATTTCATTAGTAGTGAAGACTGAGCAGCCTGTCTTGATGTATCATACTCATGCAATTTTAAATGAAATCCCAAGCAGACTGGAATGGGATATTACGTGATCTTTTGGCTTGAATTGTTGACAATTGTATAGTAGTGTTGACCCTGTTGTCCCTTTTAATGAGAATTTAGTCAACATAATTGATTTGCGTATCCGATTTCATGTGTTACTGTACGGAGTGAAGGACAAACCCATGTTTTAATGATGATTGTAGACGCGCTTATTTGGAGAAGCAGGAGGCCTGTCCTCTTTCGAAGGGTAACAGATCAGATTTGACCTGGAAAAGTTATACTCAGCTCAGAGATTTTGCTCAGTGAGTTTATGCTTCAATTGAAGAGGAATACAATTTAACCATAAAAGAAACGCTTTCTGGTAAAACCCAGTGACATAATTAGTGGACTACCCTTAAATATGCACTCTTTAGTGTAGATGCAACAGTTCCTCGTTTACTTGAAACAGATGGCTCTGTCACTCACTGTCTAAATGAATAGGTAACCCTTTTGGATGATGAGTTTGACCGTAAGCAGAGAAATGAGGAAATCGAACTTCCTCATTCCTTTTTTCCTGAGGCTAAACTAACTAATCTAGCTGTTCTATCACGTGAAATTAGAGATCTCTTGAATAACCTTGGTACTTATGAAGATGTAGACCCCAATGGAATTTTTCCTTTATTTTTTATAAAGACTACAGATTTCTTAGCTCCAAAGTTATCTGTTATTTTGCGCAAGTTAGCAAGACGAGGAGATTTTGACACTTATTGGTGAATTGGAAATGTTACTCCACTATGTAAATGAGTTTGTGGTAGCTCAAGCCCACCTGATTACCGCCTTATTTCCATAACTCCCATATTATCTAAAGTTTTTTAGCGTCTTTTGGCAAAACGTCTTAATAGGTTTGTTAAAGGTAAGCATCTGTACCTTAGTTTGCAATTTGGTTTTCGTAAAGGCCTTGGAGAATGTGATGTTCTTCTTACAATCTCCAATGTTGTACAGAAACCGCTCAATAGTGGTATGGATGTTCGTATGATTGGCTTTGATGTTAGTGTTAATCATGATGTCCTTGTTTCAAAACTTAAAGAGTTGGGAGTGACAGGGTCGTTTTTTAGCATCATTATGAATTTTTAAGTAACAGATGGCAAGGAGTTGTTGTAGATGGGCACTACAGTGAGTACAGGAATGTGATATCTGGTGTTCCTCAGTGTAGTGTTCTTGGCCAATTACTTTTCATACTATATAAACATGGCATGTGTTTTGGCCTAGAAAACAAGCTTGTTACATATACAGGTGATGCTACTCTTTTTGCATCAATTCCATCTCCTGAATGTAGATCTGGGGTTGCTGAATTCCTTAATAGAGGTCTAGTTAAAATAATTGCATGGTGCCAATTATAGTGTATGAAGTTGAATCCTAACAAAACTCAAAGTATGATTGTAAGTTGGTCAAGGACAGTGGCTCCTTAACATCCGGATATCATCATTAATAATATTTCTTTAACTTTGTATGACTTTTAAAATTTTATGTGTGATTCTCGACAGCAGATTTACTTTTGAAAAACACTCAAGGTCTGTGTCTTCTTAAATTTAAAAAAAAATAATTGGCTTATTGAAAAAGTCTTTTAAGATTTAACTTTTTCATTCTACCTTGTTTCGAGTATTGGTCTACTGTTTAGTTTTCAGCTACTGATTCTGATCTTAATATGTTGGAGATGAACTTACTATCTATTAAATTTCTCATTCCTGATCTAGATATTAATCTCTGGCACCGTCGTTCAATTAGATCATTATGCATGTTGCATAAGATTTTTTCATATT
>NC_090730.1:41208898-41211719 GCF_036898095.1 Palaemon carinicauda
AATATTTCATAGAATGGCGAATAATACTCAAGGTAGTAGCTGATAAGAATAATATGTGTATACACACAAACACACACACACACACACACACACATATATATATATATATATATTTATATTATATTATATATACATATATATTATATTATATATATATATATATATATTATATACATTTATATTATATATATATATATATATATATATATATGCATATATATATATATATATATATGCATATATATAATATATATATATATTTGCATATATATATATATATATATGAATAGATTTTAAATTGTAAGAATAACGTATCTTCAAAATCGAATACATCGAAAAATCCAAAGTTATCAATGATACATAAAATCAAGAAAAGCAGCGATGAATAATGACGAGTTTCCATGCCGAGGATAATCCAGAGAAAGTTTCATTTTATTTTCACCAAATCGCCTTATTGCAGGTAACCTCCATCTGGAGAAGCCACGATCAATATAACCCCAGGTAATTGTGATGAAAGGAGAAGTGTGGCCAAAGAAATTACTATCTCTTTTCGTGTTCAGTGACCTACTTTATAATCTTCTCTGTTTTCTTTACAAGTTTTTTATTTCTTATGTCAATCAGAACTGTGTTTTTTGAAGTAAATGTAGTGTTGCCTTATATCCAGACTAGGTGTTGTATATTCTTTGAGACACACGTGAGTTGGAAATTCATTCCTGTTCATTTTGTGTTCTATTATCTTTCCAAAAAAAAAGTTGAAGAAATCTTTCTTGTCGTTTAGCAGCAATCAAATTACCATATATTAGGGAATCCTTTCAGAGTTGGTTTTCAAACTTATTTCAAGTACATACTGTTATTTTACTGGTAATTGTTATTACTTCTGCTCATTTCCATGAACATCCTACTTATTTCTATGCATTTCTATTCCTTTGCCTAAATCCTATTCTACTTCATTTCTTTTAAGAAATGAAGCTACTCGAATATAATCAGCTTTTCTGCTTTTGAAGAGAGTGAAAAATACGTATAACTCTTTTTCTTGAAGTTCATTGTGGTTGTTTTATTCAATTTTTTTAATACAATTTCTCAGCTTTCAATTGTATTTGCGGAAAGTTTTCTAGGCATCTGTATATGTATTACCGAAAGTAATTATCAAAAATATCCATTTCATATCTAATATATATATATATATATATATATATGCATAAAAATGACAGGAAAATGTGATGCTCAGATGCAGAAGAACCACACACACACACACACATATACACACACACACACACATATATATATATATATATATATATATGGATGTATGTGTATATATGTATATGTATGTATATATATACTCCCTATGTATATGTATATATATATATATATATATATAAATATATATATATATATATATATATATCTTTATATATATATATATATATATATAAATATATATATATATATATAAATATATATATATATATTATATATATATTTATATATATATATATATATATGTATGTATGTCTATGTTTTGCTTATGTATTTATATAGATAAGCCTACGTGTTTTCAAATAAATAAACTGTACTGAATGTCAAAAAAAAAGAATTTACCCGCCATCAGAAATGACCCTTTTTACAGGTGTTTAATGAGGTTGGGTCTCCGCCCAGTTAACACCTGACCCCAGCCCAGGTAGCTAGTAAGGGAGTGTCAATGTTCTCTAAATCACTATATTTATGTTCGTACGTTTACTTTCCCTATAAAATGTAAAGAAACCTCTCTCATTAAATCAGTCCTCTTAAGAAGCATCACGAAACTAGTCAGGACTTAATCGTATATTTCGTATTTTCATTTTCGCTGGTGGGTCTTCTGAATATATATATATATATATATATATATTATATATAATCATCAGCAATTCAGAGTTAATAATGTCAGCCCCATTTGATATATCTTGCACTCATCGGTCCAAGGCTCTCCTTTATACCTGAGTGAACTGATTGGCGAAAAGTCAGGAGTGATCTAGGGACCAATCAAATGGTAGCCAAGTGCCGTACCACTAAATCGTGTAGCCACAATAGCTAATATTCAGCTTCAATAAGGAGTGAAATTATCCAGTCATCAATATTGCAAGGTACAAAAATACATAATTTAGGGATGAAAATACTGTACCATATATATATATATATATATATATATATGTATATATAAGCACAATATATACATACATACATACATACATATATATATTTATATATATATATATGTATGTATGTATATATAAACATAATATATACATATATATATATATATATATATATTCTCACGAAGCTGGTCTAGTGTAGAGTAAATAATATATTCATGGATTTTATTTATGTCATTCATTTGTGTATTTAAAAGCTGAATAGGTAGCTCATAAGGAGAGTTTCTCTCACGTAGATGTAAGTATTGTATGTAAATTACGTAAAATTTGCTGGAGTAAACCCTCAAGCAAGAGAAATTCAACTTAAAACAGTGGAACACCCGTGGGTACATATGCTAAGGTACTACCCAAGACCAAAAGACAATGGTTTGATTTTGAATTGTGCTTCTCCTTGAAGCGTTGCTTACCATAGCTAAAGAATCTCTTCTGTGATTAACAAGTGGAAAGTAGCCACTGAACAATTACAGTGCAGCAGTTAAACCCTAAGGGAAGAATAATTTTTCGGATATCCTGTGTATGAGGAAAGAGGAGAATAAGTAAAAAAAATAGGCCAAACTTTTCGGTGTATGTGTAGGGAAAGAAAAAAAAATGAACTGTAACTAGCCAAAGGACCCAATAACTCTCTAGTG
>NC_090730.1:41212219-41217219 GCF_036898095.1 Palaemon carinicauda
ATGGGTTTTTTTTTTATAGGGGGTCTCAACATTTCCGGGCTGTTTCCTGTATATAACCAAGACCAGAAATTATCTATAAATTTTACAATCGTCCATTTTTAGTAATGCTTGAATAATATTTTAATGTTATATTCTCTGAATTTACGATATAGAGTTTTAGATTGGATTAGACTGGATCAAATATATTTAGAGATAAAATGTAATATATCTGCCTTCTATACCTTAAACACCATTAAAGGTTATATAAAGTACAGAATAACCAGATGCCTTTATTATCCCTTTATAACCAATTCGCAAGCTTCAAATGCATAAATTATTTTGCCTGAAATCACAAGAAAATTCAGCTTTAAGCCTTGAGAGACTACTCTCTCTATAAAGGGGCGTAAGGCTTGCTGTCTTGCCTCGTTTGCAAAAACGCCGGTCAGAATCAGGAACTAGGGACATACCTACATACATATACAAACTATATATATATATATATATATATATATATATATATATATATATATATATATATATATATATATATATATATATATATATATATATATATATATATATATATATATATATATATATATTATACATTGTATTGATTATTAATTAAATTAAGTTTAGTTAAGCCATAACCTAGTAGCAAAAGTAATATGCTATAAGCTCAAGTGCTACAACAGGGAAAATTGCCCATTGAGGAAAGGGTAAAAGATTATATCTTTATGTCTTTTAGACATACAATAATAACTGGATATTGATCGGAATGTTTTAGAATATAACAAATTACCGAAATACATGAATTCAAATACATTTCGAATCAGATTGAACTACCTCCGGAAAGACGTTCTCCTGTTCGGTCTCATCATCATTATCATTGTCATTATCATTATCATCATCATTATTATTATGGGAAAAAGCATATTATAAGACCACGGGCTTAACAGCGAAAATAGCCCAGTGAGGAAAGGAAATAAGGAAATAAATACAAGAAAAGCAACGAGCAACTAAAATAAAGATTTCAAAGAACAAAACATTAAAATGAAACTTTCATATATAAACTATTAAAAGATATAAAATAGAAGATGTGCTCAAGTGTACCATCAAGCAAGAAAACTCCACCCAATACAATGGAAGACCATGGTACAGAGGTTATGGCACTACCCAAGAATAGAGAACACTGGTTTGATTTAGAGTTTCTTTCTCCTATAAGAGCTGCTTACCACAGCTAAAATCACTTTTACCCTTACCAAGAGGAAAGTCGCCTATGAATTACTACTGTGTAGTATCTAACCCCTTAAGAGAAGACGAATTGTTTGGTTATGCCAAGAAAATAAATCCAAAATCTTCATTATCCATCAATTTATCATAGCAAATACCATTTTCATATATAAAATAAAGAATGTATCAACCAATAAATGAATCACGTGTTAGTTAATAAATGTATTACTTCCATGATAAAAACTGAGGAAACAAATACAATATATTTAAAATGAATAATCCTAAATCCTCAAAATTATAATGACATTACGGTAAATTTACAGTTTCATCCATTATGTGGAAACTGGAATAAAAATATATTTGTTGCATCAGAAATAGTGTAGTTTCAACGAATTTAACGTTTATTTTGACTGCAAACCATCCGATTTAGAGATTTACTATGGAGTTAAAACAACAAGTTTTTCCAGAAAAATCAGTTTTTGTAACCATGTTTTTATTGTTTTTGTTGCATATTATGTTGTAATGCAGAAATACCCTTCTTTATCCCAACAATTATGGGGGACCCCAGTGGGAACCGGGGTTTTGGGTGGGGGAGGGGGGGTTGTCCAATGATATTTGCACTAATTAATGTTCCACCACCCCTCCCTCTATACCCCTAACTAGCCCTACGGGGGGGGGGGGGGGGCTCCACCCCCCCCTGCGACCCCCCCTTAAGGCCACAGTGATTTTCAGGGCACTACCGAACCTAATAAACCCACCTAACCTAGCCTAGGGGCCCTGTACCCCTACCAGGGGGGGGGGCTCCACCCCCCTGCGACCCCCCCTTAAGGTACCCCTACCGGGGGGCGGGGGGTTCCGCCCCCCCCTGCGACCCCCCTTTAAGGTCACAGTGATTTTCAGGGCACTACCGAACCTAATAAACCCACCTAACCTAGCCTAGGGGCCCTGTACCCTACCGGGGGGGGGGGGGGGGCGGGGGGGGGGGGGGGTTCCACCCCCCCCCCCCTGCGACCCCCCCCTTAAGGTCACAGTGATTTTCAGGGCACTACCGAACCTAATAAACCCACCTAACCTAGCCTAGGGGCCCTGTACCCCTACCAGGGGGGGGGGGGGGCTCCACCCCCCTGCGACCCCCCCTTAAGGTACCCCTACCGGGGGGGGTCCCGCCCCCCCCCTGCGACTCCCCCTTAAGGTCACAGTGATTTCCAGGGCACTACCGATCCTAATAAACCCACCTAACCTAGCCTAGGGGCCCTGTACCCCTACCGTGGGGGGGGGGGGCTCCGCCCCCCCTGCAACCCCCCCTTAAGGTCACAATGATTTTCAGGGCACTACCGAACCTAATAAACCCACCTAACCTAGCCTAGGGGCCCTGTACCCCTACCGGGGGGGGGGGGGGGCGGGCTCCGCCCCCCCATGCGACCCCCCCCTTAAGGTCACAGTGATTTTCAGGGCACTACCGAACCTAATAAACCCACCTAACCTAGCCTAGGGGCCCTGTACCCCTACAGGGGGGGGGGGGGCTCCGCCCCCCCTGGGACCCCCCCCTTTACCCCGGGCTAAATTTAAATATATATTTTGTTAAGTCACTTCTTACCTTAAATGGAACCTGACGATGATGATGTGGAAGGCTGTGGTTGACCCTCTTCTGAATCATCAAAAGCTACTGGAAACCGTTGTGCCTCAGATTGTGGAGGATACAGTTTGCTGGCCGTGATAAAAAAAATGATGGAGCAGCTCCTCTCAGGGTATTTGTGTATAAAAATAAAACGAGACAAATACTGCCTGAAGTATTCACAACGGTTACCAGGGCCGTTGTATCCATTCCTTCAGCTCCCGCCAAAGACGTTCAATGTTTTGGGTATGGGTGTCAGGGTTTGAAGGATCCACAAAATTTTCGGAATGGTTCACAGTACAGTGATCGTATCCAAGAGACTGCAGAGAATTATAAGCCCGCCACTTATCACTAACAACAATGCTGCCCCGTTTAATGTACTTCTCAATTAAAGGGGATGATGGTAGCTGCATCACGCTTCCGTGGTAATGGGTCAATTAAAGGCACAATAAATGTTTTTTTGGACTGCCTCTAAATACCCCCCAACACCCATATGTCACTCAGAGGCCTTCCACGCTCATACTTCCGTTTTCCAAAATGAGATTCGTCAATCTCAACGATTACACCTTCACCACCAATAGCCTCTTGGTTATCAAAACTAAATTCAGTCACTTCTGAACAAAAGCTTCTCCAGTCTACACTAGTAGAAGGAGATATACTGAGGCCCTTAATTACAAAATGGTGGTCCCAACACTTATGCAACCAGTGATTGACAAATAAAATTGATTTCCACGGGGGAAGGTGGGACCCGTGAAGAAAAGTTCCCTTATAGTCACTAACACTATAATTGCACAAACGCCTTTTCATCGTTTTAGGTATTTTCACTGATTTAGTACAATACCACACATGTCTATCTTCACGGAAAAGTAAAGGTGAATCACATTTAGCACACGAAACACTTGTAGGTAACCCTAAATGCTCTCGAAGAAACCGATTCACAATGTCTCGGGTACCATTATAATTACCGTGAAATCGGCCGATCACTTCAAAATAAGAATAACGACATATATCGCACACCTGCACCGGAGGATCCATGACAGTTAAGTAACGAGAAAACTTAACCGGCAGGTTTCCAGCCCCAAAACAAATGACAATCAGGAGTTTTTCCCATAATGAAATAGGAAAAAAACAAAATACTATCGGTTACAATGTTATATTGCACGAAAAACAGATCCTTGAAACAAGAATAAGAGACAAAATGAATCGTCCAATAATAACCCTTGAAAAGATCCCAGTAGTATTTTGATTGGAGGAGCGACATTAGTGGGAGGAGCAAATGCGCATTCAAGCAAATATTGTCACATTACGCAATGGGGAGGAGCCAAGTAGGATGAAAACAGATATACAAACTAACAAGAGGTACCTTGCGTGGCCATGGAAAGATATACACTGAACTTAGAAAAAGTCAAGACCTTCAATACCTGAAATATTTTTTTCTCCGTAAGTATGCATTAGCGACAATAAAGTATTAAGAGGAAGTATTCGGTTATCACGTGCTGTACTAGGGAAACATATTATTATAATACATTTCCCATAATGGATGAAACTGTAATAATACCGACATTACTGAATGGCACAACTTCACAAGTTATCTTGATTAACATGAATAACTTTTTCTTATCTTTCCGTGATGTCATTCGTTCCGTACATTTCAAACTAAACCTGTTATGACAAAAACCTCGTTCCTGAATACCCTGTTGGCTTCCCTACAACCTCGTGATGCAGAAATCAGCGGGTGCTTCGAAACAAGGGAAGTTCATCTGTTCTTGATATTGAGGACCAAATCTATCGATTTGCAAACATAACTTAAGAAGATACGAAAGAAATCCAAATTGCTTTACCTAGTTTATCATTTCCTCGCCAGAAAACCTCAAATCAATAATCAATCTTTTAAGATAAGACACTAATACCATATCCCTTGTGACCAATATGGAGGTCACCTGAACGGTGGCTGTTAGCCACCTTAAACTAAAAAAGTATTAGTTTATTTTCACTCCTGTAACTGTATGGTCTGATAATATAAAATAGTATGCAAATACCTTATCAGTGCAAATTTGAAAAAGGTATCTAAAATCTTATGCTGCTAAACTATATTCAATATATCATTAACTCTTACCTAGGATCTACGGAGTTTGTCTGCACGCGTTTTGAGACACTTGACGTTGAGATGTGC
>NC_090730.1:41224719-41227219 GCF_036898095.1 Palaemon carinicauda
CTTGGTAATGTAGGAATGACAATAGGGATTAACTCCGATGACTAATAAAAGTACACGCCGCTGACACTCAACCAGAGACAACGCTGGACTTAGAGTGTGAAGTCCTCCTTACGAAGTTACCACATAAAACAGTTGTGGAAATTCCCAACACATACACCATGCCCCTCAAGGATTTCCTACAACTGGAAGATAAGGTTCAATTGGCCCGAATCTTGGCGGAGCCCTCTCAGTCAACTGCAGCAATGGCTGCCTCACACCCTCAAACTACAAGTAACAAAGAGGAAGAGGGTGATTCAGATTCCCCTATAGCTCTCACACGCTCTTCAAGGAATAACAAGTGTTTTATCAGGAGGGTACCACACCAGTGAATACTGCCCGACAAACCAAAGGGCCTTTTTTTCTTCCAAAGGGGATTCGGAGGTGCATGCTGTCAAAAAACCTAAGCTACAGCCCAACCAACTAACCATCAGATTGGTAGCCTCATACAAGAAAATGAGTCTACCTATCACTCTCTTTATTTCAACAGAGGAAAAAAGACCTCTACACGTTTCTACTCTACCATTCAGACATCTGATATAAAATTCATTATTGATACGGGAGTATGAAAATCGTTCATCCAAGCCACCCGTAATGAGCAGTTGAATCTAGTCCTAAACAGTACAAATGGCATCTCACTAAAGATATATGGGGCAGAAGTCATTGTCGCACTACTTGGAACATATTCTCTGATGGTACACAACATGCTAGTAGATATATCCAGATAGCAACTCATTCCGAGAGATGCCCCTATAGCTCATTAGTCACTCCGAGGACAGCAACAGGCTCCATACCAGACCCATTAATCTTTTACACCCTTCAAGGACGATCTCTAGCATGACCTACAAAGCACCACATCAAACATTATATCATCATATTAGAACATTTCACATAGTTGTCTGCAGACAAACTAGCCTATGCAAAGCAATTATTCTAGGACATTTAACAGGCGGGAATCTATCAGAAAACTCCACCCCATTGGCATCTCCCCTCCACATGGTATCTAAAGATGGGACAAGGTGACCTTGTGGAAACTATCAGTGACTTAACGTTCAAATAGTACCAGACAGGCATCCCCTACTTAACATTTCGGGCATAACTAACTCAAAGGGATAACAATATTCTTAAAAATCTATCTCCTGCACAGGTAATATAAAGTCCAGGTAGTAAAAGAGGACATAGAAAAGACAGCAATCATCAACCACTTGGAGACATACTTTTATTTACAGGTGTTTCTGCCTTCGAAACTCAGGTACCACCTTTCAACACCTTACGAATGACATCCTCAGAGAATTACCCTGCTGCAATGTTTACATTGACAACATCCTGATTTTCAGCCTCAACTGTAAAAAGCTCATCAAAGATGTAAAAACAACTCTTTGAGAAGCTCAGAAAACGATTGGTTATTTGTCTGACAAGGCAAATTTGAAAGGACGAAAAATATAGTAGAAGATCCCAAACTAACTATTCCTAAGGCTAGAAAACACTAAAGCACTGCAAGAGTTTGCTGGCCTGATTAATAACTATCACGATTTTATATTTAACCTGGCGGGAATCCTGTCTCCTTTATATCAATGTTTGAAAGAAAAACCCAAAACATTATATTGATCGGATAATCAAGAAACGACATTTCAAAAAGCCAAAAAATGCCAATAGTACTGCTGCAACACTAACACTAAAATGTGCAGTACTCAAGTAGGATACATACGACGATCACCAACCACTATCATTTTTTGGCAAGAAGTTATCGCCAGTAAAACAGAAATACTCAACATTTGATAAAGAACTACTTACAGTCCACCATGCCATTTGGCTTTTCAGACACATGCTCAAAGGATAACAATTAATTTTGCAAATAGACCATCAACCTTCAATTTAAGCCTGTACAAATTAGGCAGATTGCAGGTCAGTGCATCAGCAGTGACAATTGTCAACAATCACCGAGTACTCCTCCACCTTTCCAGAATTGTCATTAATGCCGTAAAAATTGGGATATCATACTCCGATATAGCTGCAAACCAGAAGGATGACAAAGAACGACAGCACAGTAGAAAAATTCCACCCTTTTTGTTATAGATAATGGAGAAGAAAAAAAAAATCATTACCTTTGAGAAGAGTACCCTACATCCTTGCCCCAATCTCCTTTTGGTTTTGAAGAGGAAAACTTCCAACCTAGCCAATAATCTGCAGTATAACACACTTCAGGCTGCTCTGCTACCTACATCCTAACTGAGAAATACGTATATAAGGCAATGAAGATAGACATCAAGAAATGGCCACGTAAATGTCTTCCCCGTCAGACATCTAAGATCACAAGACACACGGAACCCAGGATAGTGGACTTCAAGCCAACCGATCACTGCTTCGCTCATATTTGTGAGACCCTACACCCAAGGTAATCAATATAGGTATCTTTTCACCATCATCAACCAGAATACCAGATAACCCAAAACAATACCTATCA
>NC_090730.1:41237219-41242219 GCF_036898095.1 Palaemon carinicauda
TATATATATATATATATATATATATATATATATATATATATATATAAAGATATATATATATATATATATATATATATATATATATATATATATATATATATATATATATATAAAGATATATATATATATATATATATATATATATATATATATATATATATATATATATATATATATATATATATATATACGTATATATATATATATATATATATATATATATATATATATATATATATATATATATATATATATATATATATATATATATATATATATATATATATATATATATATATATATATATATACGCATATATATATATATATATATATATATATATATATATATATATATATATATATATATATATATATATATATATATATATATATATATATATATGTATATATATATATATATATATATTCATGTTATTTCGGTACACACGTTGCTTTCTCTCTTGTATTTCGTATCTCAATGTTTTTAGCTTTTCGTTCATTTTACTTTGTAGCTTTCTATTTTTCATGAAATGATGTTGGATAAAAGTTGAAAACTATAACGAAAATAGGCGATGGATGTCAAAACAGACAATTTCACAGAGAAATTAAAAGAAAATAACATTAAAAGACACTACTATTCGTTAAAAAAATCTCAGGAAAGGCAGTTTTTATAATTTATTTCACCAAATATAGTGTAGCAGATAGCAGCAGATTTTCAAAAGAAGTTTTCATTTCCGGAAATAAGTAAAAATATTAATGCGCATACTTGTTGGTAATTGCCGCTTTGATAAAACCCGTTGGCCACCTAATAATTTAAGGTTGAGGTAATTTTTCAAGATGGGTGCTCATGAATATACAGAAATATGGGATTTTACAATAAAATCGCAAAACCTTATACTATCCGAATGATCTTGGTGTCAAATCATACATTTTTCACAATGTAGAATCAGAATTTGGATCCATAGACATGTGTACTAACTTCCTTGTAGTGACTAAGTGGATGTCAATGAACAGCCAGGGCACACTGGAAGAGACCGTTGCTGTGAAACTTAGTATTGGGCTCAGCATCAGCTGAAAAATTATTAAGTGTACCTAAATATTAGTTTAGTCCCCCAAAAGACTGCCTAATAAGCATGACACCAGTTATCTAAAGTAGATTACATGGAGATTAACATACATGTTTAGTTAGAAAATCGAGCATGAATTGACAAGATGTGACAATGTGGAAGAGTCAAGCAAAGGGTAATGGGGTTTTGCATTGCTTTGCGTGTATCTACGTGATTGATGTACAGATTACACGGGGCTTAAATAATATTGTATGAACGGTCGAGCTAAGTTTAGGTCATATATTTGTATTCGCAAAACTAGTTGTATCCCATACCTTATTATGTATGATGAGATGAAGATGGTAAAACGATAAACCCTTAGTTTAAATTAACTGAATATAGATAATTATTGTACTGTGATACCTTGAAGACCATTCACCAAGATAGCAAATACAGATCCAGACCCGTCTAAAATCTAGACTGACTGGAGAAGATTTGGTCTATGCTAGAAAATACAATGAAGAACTATTATCACTAAGAGCAAAAGAAGAGAAAGAACATGATAGCTACGCTATAGTTATGACTAATATTCCCTTATTTCATACGATTAATGATATGTCTATTTTTCTGATTCCAGCTAGACTTGATGTTGGTGGTAGCATTGAAGAACCTCTAAGGAGGAACAAGGCGCAATATCGCCAGAATTGTTGCCTAATGTTCAGTAACCAAGTTACATATAGTCCAGGAGCTGGCAACTATTTATTTACCGGAGATAACCAAAATTCTAGAGGGCATTTTTGGAAAGGGTCTACTTCGAGATATCCAAAAATGGGTATCTTCAAGTTGGGCAGTGATGGGTGTGGATTTTATTAACCCCTTTTGTCCAAAAACAGACTTTTAATTTTTCGGCAAAATATGGGGGTAGGGGAAAGTTAAGTGACTGCAGCTCCTCTCACACTGGGCCTAGAATAAAGAACTATGTACCTAAATGATGCTATTAATCTGTAGATTCATTTCATATCAAACAACATTAATTAAATGATTAATGCGGGTCACCTGGGGTCAAAGGTTGAGGTCAGCTCTTTGAAATGCCAGATTTGGGTTTTAGTTGTATTTTGGCTAAATAAGACATCAAAATTTGCCCAAGGTTTACTAAATATGAATAGAATATAAAGACGAGATATAAATAAAGTTTTTTAACGAAGATGGATCTATTCCAGCAATATGACTGATATGACAAAAGTCATTATTAAACGGTTCCTGTCAAATTCACTCGTCAAACCGTTTCAAATTTAGTTGATAGATGGTTCACCTATGTTACTGAGATTGGATTTATTGACTGTTTGTGCACATGTTTTGTCTTTAAAACATTATAAAAACATTTATTCTTTAATGAATGTAATGAACACCACCCTGCCGCTGTAAATAGTATACCACTAGTCGCTGTAAGCTCCCGTCTAGGTCATATAGTATTTTAATGCATAGGTTTTTTTTTTTTTTTTACTCTTTTCAATTGCCTCATCCGCCGTAATGACGTATGTGCGTGAACCTATTATGTAGATCAAAATCACTGAAGAAATATTATGCAGATTTCCGGCAGTGAGAGACAAATAATTAGTTCAGTTCATATGTGTAATTTAAAAAATGGGGATTCACAACCCCTTACACAGATCCATTTTTTTTTTTGTGTAAGTAAAAGGCTGTTTACAAATAAGTAGAGTCCTATAAATGAATCAGAGGAGTTTAGGTTTTTTTCAGGTTGATGTTGCTGTTAACACTGCAGCCCTTACAATGGCTAGTGGGACTGGTAATCCACAGCAAATAAATGATAACTGCCCTTACCTTCGCAGCCAATCGACTAAGCTTGCTGTATCGACATCAAGGGTTTTACCAAATGTCTGCATATTCTACAAAAAAAAAAAAAAAAATCGAAATAAAATTCGGGGAAAGGAACAAACACTCACCACATGCGCATGTGATTCTGTTGAAAAAAAGAAATATAAAAAAAGCTGCTCGAACTCTAAATGACAGTGAAATGCTTGTGATGATAGGTGACATTGGGTTTCATAACAAAGAGGTGAAATATAATGAATGTAAACGACCATACCTGATTCAAAAGAGGGACACATTAAAGAGAACAGTGTGTCCTGGTAGTGACAATGCAAACTGTATGGATTTAACAAGTATATTCCAATACAATGAATCCTCAGTCACTGACAATTACCGGCCTGAATACATAGTTTTATTACATCAGCATTACCTTAGATTTCTAGAGCAAATATCTGAAGTTGAGATTATACCTCATAAAGTCTCAACTTTAGGGGGTAAAACTGTGAAACATTTTGGTGATAGTCCAAATAGACTGTTTAAGTAGGAAAGGAGGTTTGGTAGTATATTTTAGCAAGGCAAATAAAAAACTTGCATTTTCAACAGCTTCAAAATTTAGTAGCTCAGAAGAGCATATTATGACTGAAGCAGCCTCTACTTTGCGTTCTAACATCCTTGAAATTTGCAAGTGTGCACCTGAATTGTCTGTGTCTTTGTCACTTACGAAACTATGCCGTTGGATGTCATTGTAACACCTAAATCTGCTCAATATGGAAATGACACATCCCGGAATGAATCCAAGATTTAAAGGAGGTTCTCTCTCTGTGCAGAGAATTAGGAATACCTTTTCCAGAAGTGCAGTTGATATTATTTTATAGCAAACAGTGAATAGGGATGCTGAATCCAGGCAAAAGGGTATTGCTGCATTAACACAGAATGTTGCAGCCCGTAAGAGTGACAAGATCTTTTAGGGGAGCAATTGTGAGTTGTCTCCTGGAAATGGCTGGAATCACACTGGTGGATGATGCAATACAGGAACTAAAGGCATCGAGGATAGCCAAAGACAATGCAGACCTAAAAATCACGATCACAGAGTGGAGAACAATCTCAATCCATTCACTGTTAATGATGATGCTCTGTTTGCCTAAACACTGTCAAAGCTGCTTCGGATGGTGTGAAAGACAGTCCTCTGCAGTCAAAGGAAACTGAATCTACCTGCCATCAAGATTTTGTTAATGAATGTAAGGTAGATGATGGGAGTTTTGAACGGGCTGTTAAGCGAAAAAAGGCGATGAATTTCACACAGGATGCAATAAAAGTTAATTTCACCGCAACGGACAAACAGATCAAGAAAACAAAATGCACCAGAGACATATTTGGAAGGGTGCTGTATTTGTTGTAACACAAGTACTTGATCTCAGTATTGTCCTATCCTATCCTCTCACTATAGTTCCTTTCTCATTGTGTTATAACTGGTGATATGAACAAGACATCAAAGAGCACATTAATGGAAAAATAAGAAGCAATGGGAACCTTGAATGCCATACCAGACAGGACTGATGTCTATATTATTGATGTTATGTTCTTCTGTACGCTTGACATACCATCCATCTATGGGGGAATGGCAATGTCCATTTTGAAACAAGCTTGTAGCACTGATGAAATTGTACATATAGTCTGTGACACATATCCTAATGGGCCCAGTATCAAGGACATTGAACATGACTTGTTTTGTAGGACTCCCACTACCTACATAATTACTGGCTAGTCACAGAAAAGACCACAAGATCTCAACACGGCTTGGAGAACATCACAATTCAAAAAAGAGTTTTTGGCCTTCTTGAAGGATGAACGGTCATCAGATAGATATGCATCGACTCTTCAGGGACATCAGGTGTACTTTGCAGTGGAACATGAATGCTACCTTTACACTTCAGCAAGTGGAACTGTCAACAGGATCCTGGTTCATGAGCTTCAGTGCAGGCATGAAGAAGCCGATACACGGTTACTGTACCATGCAAACTTTGTTGCTGTTAATCATGATGTGGCCCCAGTGATTGTTCTTCGCAGTAACGACACTGACGTCTTTATCCTCATTCACTACCATGCTAGTTTTGTTAATACA
>NC_090730.1:41247219-41255149 GCF_036898095.1 Palaemon carinicauda
TTGAGTGATTCGTCATGAAAGTAGGAAATGGTGATATCCTGTAAGATTGCCCGGCATCAAAAGAATCAAAGGGAATTGTAATCACAATCTTGTTATTTTCAACGCTTACTGTAATTAGGCTGTAATAAAATTCTATCCTACGTTCGCCTAACAAAGGAACATAGCCTAGCTTACCCCTTCCGTTCTCCAGAACTAACTTTAAGTAATTTATAGGCAACAAATGGGGCGACAGTACACCTTTAGTTGCTAACGTGATAGCTTTTACATAATCCTTGGATTTCTCAATGAAATGTGCAATTCTGTTATGTATGTGATCTATCTTTGAATCATAATACGTTAACGTTGCCAACAAATCCTGTACTTCCATGATCTGACTGATATTACTTGAATGTTCATTTACTAAATCCATAATTTGATTGATTGAAGCTAACTGATTCCTTAATTCTGTCATAATCAATTCATCTTCATGAGTCAAGAACTCAATTTTCTTATTTTGATTACTAATCTTAAGACGATTGGAAATTCCTAAACCTAAACTTGCAATAGACCCAAAGATGTTCAATGCAGCAAAAATAAACGGATTTCGTCTTTCTTTATGTTCGTGTCCTACAGTCCACATCAAAAGGTCAGAAGCCAAAGATTCTGTCTCGTAAGTCTTATTTTGCAAGTCATCAGATAGCATCTCTGCAACTTTTAGTGTCGATCCAAGCGAACTCTCTGTAGTCAAATGAAAATGTCTTCTATGCAACTCATCTAATGAGACAGAAAACCTTGAAATGGCGGTTTTTAAGCTAGTGACATCATTCTCTGGAAGAAAAATTGCTTACGTAATCACTTTTACAACTATGTTGCTCGATGTAATAAAAACGTCTTCTTGTCTTTTAACTATAGTGCCATATTTAAAATCTATACTTTTAGTTTTAGAGCTCATCCCACACGAGAAAAATGTCTGAGCAAACAATATCACTCCCAACATCAAAAAATTCATCTTGGAAACCTGTAACGAGAAATATATTTGTAATTACTCCTGTATTAAGAAGAAAACTTTTAATCACACAAATAAAAAATTTTCCCTCATTTCTTTCCCTCTTTTATTTTTATTTATTTTTTCATTTCTTATGTGAGCCAATGGTACTATTCTCTCATCCGTGGGCTGGGAAATGTTTTGAACTCTAAACCTATTGGCCATTAATGTTTCCAAAATGTTAAATGGGCCTTTAAACTTAGGTGTTAGTTTATAATTGAGTCCTTTACGCACATTTATCTGTATATATACGTTATCACCCACGGTATATATTTTAGTTGGCTTCGCTATTTTATCATGATTCCTTTTCATTATGATTTGTGATTCTTCTAAATTCTTTCGAAGAATATCATATCGACTTTTGCTTGCATTTATACATTCTTTTAAAGGATTTGATAGATTAGTTGTAGGCGTTAATACATGGAAAGGCGTTCTAACTGGGGTACCATACAATGCTTCATGCGGTGACATTTTAATTGATATATGATATGAATGATTCAGAGTACTCAGTACCGCAGGTATTGCAATATCCCAGTTGGGGTCTGATCCCCCTAATGTTACTCTTAATATATTTAAAACTTTTCTATTTGCTCATTCCACTAGCCCATTCGACTCTTGGTGATATGGTATAGTATTTATTTTCTTTATGCTAAGGAATTCACACAATAAGGTAAGAGAGTCATTATTAAATTTACCACCCGAGTCTGAGATTATCATATGTGGAATTCCATGTTTACAAATGTAACAATCGTAAAATTTCCTAGCGCATTCAATCGCAGTTTTAGTTTGAAGTGCAATTAGTTCTGTATTACGAGTTAAAGCATCTATAATTACTAAGAGGTGCTTATTTCCTTTGTGTGACTCGTAAAATCCTGTTAACAAATCTAAATGTATTCTTTCAAAGGGTTGATTGGGCACGGGATAAGCCCCTAGGCTGACAGGTGTTTTCGTATGCCCATTGTTTTCCTGACATGTGCGACAATTAGCTATGTGTCTTTTTATATCTGTAAGCATCGTATGCCAATAAAACAATGATTTGGCTTTCTGTGACATTAATGAGAACCCCGGGTGTCCATGTATAGATTTGCATGCAACCAATTCAGGACAGTGGAAATAAGTGAGATTGGTACTACTACCTGGTCGTTAGATACATGTGGTGTATTGCGGGTTTTCTTTGTCACAGTCCTACACAGAATATTATCTTTGATTGTATAATTTTGCTGCTTATACTTTATATATCCCTTTTCCTTATGATTGCCCTTCAAAGCATTTATAATTGTTTCTATTCTCTGATCTTTTCTTTGCTCAGTCTGTAATAATTCAGCGCTCCAGCCTAAATCTTCTTGTTCAGATATTGTTTTAACAATAGGCATGGATGTTGATATATCTAATAATTCAGCTAAAGGCTCCGTATAAGATGACACGGGGTTGCTTGATAATGCATCCGCAATAATATTTGCTTTCCCAGGTATATACCCGATTCTTGCGCCAAAATCTTGAATGATCAAATGCCACCGAGTTCGTTTAGGGCTGTGGTTGAAGCCTTTAAAGAACTCGGTTAGTGGTTTATGGTCAGTAAGAACCTTAAAGGGATAACCGTAAATTATGAACTTAAAATGCACTAGTGAATTAACAATAGCTAGCCTTTCCTTGTCTATTACTGCATACTTACTTTCGGAAGTTCTCAATTTTCAAGAATAAAAAGCTATCGGGAAAAATTGTTTATCATATTGCTGAAGCAATACCCCTCCTACTCCTAAGTCTGAGGCGTCGATTGCAATGAAGAATTCCTTACCGAAGTCAGGAAATTTTAAGATAGGAGAACTACACAGTTCATCTTTCAAGGTATTAAACGCCTATTGATGATGCTCAGACCATATAAAATCTACGCCCTTCTTCGTAAGATCAGTTAAAGGAGCGGCTATTATTGAATAGTTGCGTATAAAACGCCTGTAATATCCACTACAACCCAGAAATTGCTGTATTCCCTTGACATTAGTAGGTATGGGAAAATTACGTATAGCAGACACCTTATCATGGACTACTTTAAGACCTTGGCTTGGCACCATGAAACCCAAATATATTAATTCTGTTTTGAAAAAATCACACTTAATAATCTTTACCCTTAAGTTATGTTGTCTTAATCTCTGTAGTACTAATTCTAACTTACGGAGATGTTCTTCTAAGGTGTTGGAAAAGATTACAAGATCATCCATATAGGCATGCAATATATCCCCTAACAAGTCTCCAAACACTGTGTTAATCATTCTTGTAAATGTTTTAGGAGCACAACGTAAACCAAAAGGCATCCGTAAAAATTCATAATGTCCCCTGGCTGTGCTGAAGGCTGTGTATGGGATACTATCTTCTGCTAATGATATCTGGTGAAAGCCTTTAAGTAAGTCCAAACTGGTAAAATATTTATTCTGACCTAACAAAGACAAAATATTGTCAGTACATGGCACTGGTAATCGATCAGGGATTGTCTCCTCGTTCAGACGACGGAAGTCTACGCAGATACGCCATGTTCGATCTTTTTTCGGTACAACTATTAATGGAAAATTATAAGGGCTGTTTGATTTCCTAATGACTCCTTCTTTTAGCATTTTACCTACTTCATCATTTATTTCATTCTGGAATTTCATAGGGAGTCTGTACGAGGGTACATAGATAATTTTCTGCTTGTCCTTTAACCTTATTTGATGCTTGATCACATCTGTTTTTCCTAAGGATCCATCCGTAGTGGAAAAAACATCATGATAGTTAGTTGAAAGTCCAAAAATTTTCTGCTGAATTTCCTCGTCTTGAATGTCTTTATTGATTTTATTTTAAATAGATTGCAAAAGGAATTCATCTGTAACTGATTGAGAGTGATTGATTTCAGCAACGGTAAGAATAGGATGTTTATAAACTTCTACATCCAAGATATGTTGTGAATTACTAAAGTGTTATTTAAATGATTACAGACTTCAATATTACATTGTTGATGTGAGCCTACTGTATAAATAGCTTGTGTGACAGATAATCTGTTAGTTTTCAAAGTGTCGGAAAGGATTAATATTTCAGATCCCGGTAATGTTTTCTTTATTTGCACTATTAAATTCGAAGGGACGTTTGGCTCGATAGATTGCATGCAAGATGATATTACGGATGAACGAGAATTCTGCTGGGTCGCGTATATTATTTCTTTATTAGTGAGACAAGTTATTGGTTCTTCAACGTACGTTACGGTTACATTTGTCGTCTCCTTTTTATCCGAAACTGATTTTAAGGTATTAGAAGACTTCTAGAATTTCCCTTTGATATACATGCCGTGCTTGGCAGGGGCTAAGATAATGTTTTGATTTCCCATAGATGGGTATTCTATAATTACAGCTGGATACATATCAATGTTTTGTACAACAACAAATGTATCGGCAAATGTGCGTTTACCGACTTTGAATTGAACATGAGTTATGCCTATGACATTTAATTCATTATTTCCTCTACGCGAGAGTCTAACTCCGGATTTTTCTATCGGAAAGTTCGAAAACAACAAATGATGTGTCCTCAAATCCATGATATTACGTGGACTACCAGAGTAAAAAAATAACGTAAAGGATTTGTGTTCTAAATTTACAGCATATAAGGTTGGTCGTAACTCATTTTGGCTTATTATTGTATGAATTCGTTGCAAATCTACGGGAGCATGCACTGTTTTACTTAATTCGGCCGTGTGTTTCATAGGAAAACCTTTTGCCTCACAATGGTCTGATAAAACCTTAAATTGATTATTCAATAATATTGATGTTGACATGAATGACCTTGACCCAACATCACTCTCTTCCCCACTGGAGTTAATTATGTGGTATTTACTTTGCTCTGCAAATTCTGAAAATTAGTCTGACCTTGCGAGGTCTGGTTTGACGACCCAGGCTCAGCGATATTCGAGGAAGTGTTTGTTTGTTTCGGACTCTGAACTACATTGACATTTGGTTGTTTCTTCTTATTGTTAAAATGAGGATGTTTCTTTTTATTTCCATATGGAATTGACTGTGGAATTGACTGTGTATTTTTGGGATTCTGCTGTGTCTTACGCGAGTAACATTGACTGTACGAATGAGTGGAACTATTATGTATCGAACGGAATTTTGTTCTGCAGTCCGCGCTTAAGTGACATTGACGTTTGCAATTATAACACGTCATTCCCGCTACTTGACTATTATTAACTACGTTCACTGTTTGTGGCTTTGTTTCATTCTTTACAAAAACTTGAGTTAACACGGGATCGAGATCTGGATACTTAGCCATGTGTTTTTTTATCTGTTTATATACATCCAATTCCATACTTGCAGGCGTTAACTTTTTATCAAAACACCGCACTAAAGCTTCAGGCAACATAAGTGTCATGCAAGTTAAATACATTAATCGTAAAAAATCTTTCACGGAGATGTTATCTCTAGTAACCCAAGTGGAATTACCTAAAATATCCTGATATTCATTAAGCCTATCAGCTATGAGAGCTGCTCTCTCAATAACATTAAGCAGATTCATAGTGGATTGATTAAGTGTATTTCTTAACGTTAATACCACATCCAAGGTTTCTTCACCCCCATAGACTGCGCGTAACCTAACTTTGAAATCATCCCGAGTAACTGCTTCTCTAAATGAAACACCTCTTAAATACGCACTCGCATCCAACTTAGAAAAATCTATGAAACTTTCAGCTTCTTGTAACTGTACAAAAGGGTGTACGATTTGTTTGGCATTTAAATGGGCATCGACGAATGAAATCCATGACTCCACATTTTGAGGCAAGAACCCATTAACCCAACCCTGAAAAGGAAGGATTGCAGACCTGGCATTTACAAGCGTCACAATCGGGAGAGGATTAATCTGTCCTACGCCACTAGATCTAGGGGGCGTCATGACTGCTGTAATTCTTCTCCTATCTCTTCGACCCCTTGCAATTCTATCAAAATATCTATATGAATACAGACGTCCACTGCGTAAACGCATAAGCTCTGAATGACAAAGATTATAATAAAATTCCCCAAAACAATGCTACTAATCCCAAGACATTTCCCGAGAATTTCTGAAAGAAAAAGGAATTAGCAAAAAGAGAGAAAGAATTCTAGTTGAGAATTCGGAGTTGAATACAGTTTCCTTTAATGAAAGGAATATAAAAGATTAGCAAACCACTCACCCCAGTAATAATCGACTAACGACTCGTGATAACTACACTTCACTGCCCAAACTGAAATTAATTTTAAAATTGTACTTAGCTTTTATATGGTTGTGTGTGATGTCATCACATCCTCTCTCTCTCTTATTGTTTGGGTGAATATTTCGTCCAAGTTTCCGTTGAATTTAGTGCTTCCTGGATATGTTTTGTAAGCGGTGAACGTCAGTCCTTGGGTTTCCTAGGATGATGATTGAAGATCCAGTTCATCAGTTTCTATGCATAACATTCATCAAATGTTTTTAGACTTCGATGGACTATGTTACTTAGTCAAAATTGTAGATTCATTAACGTTGAGTTCTTGAAGATCTTTCTCTAGTTTTTACACCTTTATTTTTGATTTCTTGAAGATCTTCCTCTAATTCTTAGAGTATTATTATTAATTTCTTGAAGATCTTTGTCTGATTCTTAGAGTTTAAGCGCTGCCACCATTTATTAGTGTGCTACTGTTATTAACATACATTGAGTATGTGTTGTTTAAGATGTTGATTCTTGAAATAAAGTTCATCATTGTAACTTTAAAATGGTTTATTCTCTAAAAACAACAGTGTTAAACATCTCCATCACAGGAGTGTAGCTGGTTTGGTCGGATGACCAATTCAGGTGAAGTATAGATATGAACTGCCTAAATTATTACTTTACATTCGTCTCGGAAGACACCTGCATCTAGTGACGACACAATCTTCCACACGGTATGCATTTGTGTTGATGCTTCAGAAAAATGTTACATTGCCGAGGGATGCAAAATACATCCTGTTATGATTTTATCTGACTAGAGCAAATCTCACGCTAGCATCTTCATCCACAATGACATATTATGTCATGTGTTTTAAACATGTAATAACTAACTATTTCATTTATTACATATTTATATATATATATATATATATATATATATATATATATATATATATATATATATATATATATATATATATATATATATGCATTTATATATATATGTATATATATATATATATATATATATATATATATATATATATATATATATATATATATATATAAATATATATATATATATATATATATATATATATATATATACATATATATATATATATATATATATATATATATATATATATATATATATATATATATATATATATATATATATATATATATATATATATATATACTGTATCTATATATATATATATATATATATATATATATATATATATATATATATATATATATATATATATATATATATATATATATGTATATATATATATACATATATTTATATATTTATACATATATATATATATATATATATATATATATATATATATATATATATATATATATATATATATATATATATATATACACATACATATATATATATATATATATATATATATATATATATATATATATATATATATATATATATATATATATATGAACATATATACATACATAAATATATATATATATATAAATATATATATATATATATATATATATATATATATATATATATATATATATATATATATATATATATATATATGTACATACATATATATATATATATATATATATATATATATATATATATATATATATATATATATATATAGATATATATATATATTATATATATATATATATATATATATATATATATATATATATATATATATATATATATA
>NC_090730.1:41260649-41273149 GCF_036898095.1 Palaemon carinicauda
CTCATTTCTTCACGGGGCTATTTTTTCCTGTTGAATCCATTGGGCTTATAACATCTTTCTTTTGCAAGTAATAATAATAATAATAATAACAATAATAATAATAATAATAATAATAATAATAATAATAATAATAATAATAATGATAATAATAATAATAATAGCTATGGTCGTAGCTTGGATAGTAATAATATATATATATATATATATATATATATATATATATATATATATATATATATATATATATATATATATATATATATATATATATATATATATATATATATATATATGTGTGTGTGTGTGTGTGTGTATAAATATATATATATAAATATATATATATATATATATATATATATATATATATATATATATATATATATATATATATATATATATATATATATATATATATATATATATATAAATATATATATACATATATATATATATATATATATATATATATATATATATATATATATATATATATATATATATATATATATATATATATATATATATATATATATATATATATATATATATACGCACACACAGGTTGAGAGGGAAACCTTTGACAAACTATTCCAAATATCTTATATATTACCTTTTAACCAGAAGTATCGTAATGATCGTGATTCTATACAATAAATGACAGTTCACAATCTTCCATAAATTCGGAGTATGAAAAAAACCCATGAATGCTTTTTTAAGCAGCTACTAACGTCTCAAACTAACCGTATAACAAATAAAGAAGGTTTTTACTACTCAAAGAAGATTCCAGTAACAGAGATGGTATAATTAGAACAGAATCCCCTCTTATAATCAGAAGCTTATCCTGCTTACAGAATGCCTCAATATATGTGTTCGTAATCATGGTAATTATTGGAATTTTTTCGCGTTACGAAGTATAGCGAAAAATAATTGTCCCAACGACATGTAAACAGATCTTAGTGTCTTGTTTCTTAAGTTCAGTGGTTATGTAGGCAGTGGCCAATAAGATTTCAGTGTGGGGTAAAACATATTCGATGTTTGAAGAGGTATTTACTAAGTGATCACTTTCTAGCGCACGATAGCTAGAGCAAGTCGAATTTATTAGCCAGGACGCCAGGCAGGGTTAAATACAGTTTCATATGTGAATAGTGTTTTCACGCTAGCAATCAGAATGATGAAACCGTTTTGAAAAGTGATGGACAATCTATTATCCGATTTCCAACAGAATATTCAACAAGTATCTGCACTTCAATAAAGTAAAATGAAAAACCATTTGAATGAGCATCGCGTTATTTTGTTAGGAACTGATACGAAAATTTAAGCATAAGGTGAGATTGTTTATCAACTTGGAGGAGAACGAACATTTAAAACTGCTGTACAAATGAGTCAGTACGCAAAGAGCAGCATCGCCGAAAGTATCAAGCTAGTTAAAGATCGAGGGAAAGTCTTTGAATTCATATCAACTTCGATGGAAGAGGTCTAAAGCTCAATGAAGGAAGAGAAGGGACATTGGAGCGGGGGATGTACCAAGAAAGACGTCGAAAAGATAAGTGAAAATATAGCTGTTTTTATTTTATATCCCTTACAGTTGTTACAAGAAAATTAGAACTTTGTTTTTATTTATATTTTTTTTATTTTAATCACCTGTTGGTTGTTTTTATTCAAAATACATTGAACGTAAATTAAATTGGCACCAGTAAGATAGTTATTGACGTCTAAAAAGGCGATTACAAAATTTCATTCAAACCAGTTGCTATGGTTATTGGATTGGGTAAAGATAGGTCAGCGATGGATGAATCAGAATTTATTACAAGTTTAGAGCTTGACAGAAAGAGAATGGGTGACACTGGTATCTGAAAGAAAAATAAAAAATAAAAAGATAATTACTTTGACAGTGGCCAAGAATGGAAATGGTAAGAAAAGGCTAGTTTTTTTGTTACAAACATTTTAAGGATTTAATATTTACTTTTGATCTAAAGTCTGCTTATTGCATAGAAATCTATCAAAAAATCGGCAATATCTTTCTCATTGGAGAAAAAACTGAATTTGTTTTTTTTATAATGGATTATCTTTCGATTTTCTTAAAAGCGGGGGTACATCTTTACCAAAGTTCTTTGAGAGTCCGTTAGATATTTGAGATCTAAGGAAGTGAAGATTATAATAATTTTAGATGATGGCATAGCCGCGGATGGTTGTTTTGAAGGGGCATTGGATACTAGCTATTTGCTTGAAAGGCTGTCTCTAGATTTGGATTTATTTACAGATAAGAGAAATTGTTTTTTAGTCTCAGAACTGTCTTGGGTAAGGTTTACAGTGGACGAGTACTGAAGGCAAATTTCCTAACTGTAAGGATAAACTATGTCGTTTAAGACCTTGTTTAGATGCCAAACATTCTGAAATAACAAAAACGCCTTTTTCACGCAAATTTTTTGTTACATAATTTCCACGAAATTTGTCGTCAGATATACTGTTAAAATGAAAACGGTAATGTATTTCTGTATTTTTACATATTGGGCAAATCTAGTTGGGAACATAATGGGGAAATATCAGTAGATGCTCCGGCTGATATTACGTTTTGACGCAGGAAATCATCCCTTTTTATTCTATAATGGTCGTTCCTTTAACTCCATATTTGCATCGGACGTATTTAATCTATTACTATATTGTGTGTGACTCCTGAGGTAAAGGAAGTTTATCACTATATTATGACGCCTCAGATGTAGGCAGTTTATCAATATATTGTCTCGTATCAAATGTAGGCAGTTTATCACTATCATTTTGACTCCTCAGATGTAGGCAATTTATCACTATATTTTGACGCCTCAGATATAGGTAAATTTATCACTATATTGTGACGCCTCAGGTGTGGGCAATATTGAAAAACCTAAGATGTAGGAAATTTATCACTATATTGCGACGCCTCATAGGACATTTACCCTACATTGTGACGCCTCAGATTTATTTAATTACTAATTATATTGTGACGCCTTGGTGTAGGAAAAGTTATTGCTATGTTATGACACCTCAGTAGTAGGTTTTGACGTAGGAAACTAGCCAGAAAACGAATCTTCCAAATTAAAAATGAAGGGAGCAGGAGGCTGTCGACAGAGTTATGAAAAGTCAAGTACACATTTTTCAAAACCAATAAATCAAGTGGGTAGCAAAAAGCCAGATTTACAAATTGAAAACCAAAGATTTTAAAATTGTACTAAATACACTGTTCAGGTCATCAATGTATGTTAGCCCAGAAAGAGTACAAAGGAGCGGATTTTTCAAGTGGTTTAAACTACCACAGATGAATGGTCAATTCTTGCTTACATTTTTTCGAGATATGGACATTAGTCCATGGGCCAGAAAGTGAACCCCCTCCCCCCTAGGGAATTTTCACGACCCCCTAGTTTTCTTCCTTAGGGTGTCCTTTATGGATATCCGGGTGTTTCCAAACACATAAATGTGGCAAAAAGGCAAAATTATCACTTTTTGTACAAACCGCACGCCAAATTTTCACATTTTCAGCAGCACTGACTTTGTGTCGCATTATTGGCTCTAACTTCCTCAATATCCAAACTTAGTGAACGGTTTTGGTACCAACATAATGCTAAGACCAAGAGCTACACAATGGTATATAATTATGTCCATAATTAATTATTGATACGTATTCCAGGGCCATTATTGTACCCCCTACCCTTAATTTTTGTTCGAAAATGGGCACGTGTAACTAGTTGCTACTGATACTGATGAAATTGTTGAGGCATTTGGTTACTTTTCTGTATTTGATTTTGAACATAATCTTATTTAGAATATTGTATATCAGTTTCGTTCACTAATTTCCCAAAATAGGTGAATTAAGTGACAATAATCAATTGATTGTATAATGGCCACATATTACCAGCAATACCCACTTTTCTCCGTTACTTCTGTAAATTGTTACATAACTTCACCATTTTGGTGTCAATAGATAACAATATATTCTCCAGCTTTCTGAAATTGGTTCTGTGCATAAATTATGATGCATTTGCATTTCAGGCAAAGGATCCAATATCAACTGGTGATAATTAGTCAGCATGGCAGAACGTCCAGTCAGTTTACTAAAAAGGAAAAGTCAGGGGAAATCTCTGCAGAGTGTGCCAAAAGAACTTACATTATACATTTTTCTGAACAGAAAACTGACAAAATTGTTCGAAAACTGACTGATATGAGCTTTGAAAAGATTAAGGAATCAGTGCAGCTCCACAAAGCTAGTGCTGATGCTAATGTGAGGATGGATGAAATCTATGAAGAAGTTCCAGAGACGCTGAATGCAAATACCCATGGAATACACAGGAAGTGTTATCAAAAGTTGGTCATATCAAATGTAGAAAACGACAACATCCAGTTGAAGATGACGAAGGGCCTTCAACTTCAAATCGAAAGTAAGTATCATCCTCATCAATTTTATTTCCTTCAGAGAGGTGTCAGAGAGTTTCCAACAAAGTGTGTTACAGAAACTGCAGATGAGTCAATACTAAAGGCTGCAAAGCATAAAAATGACTACACATTACTTGGAAAGATTAAAGGCTGTGACTTGCAAGCACAAGAGGTAAATTATCATAATTCTTGTCGCAGAGATTACACTCGTAAGCAGGAGTGAAATGTTAATAAAGAGCCGGATCAGAGTGCTGTTGAACATTTAGCTGCCCATAGCGAAGCATTCTCCTACATCTGTGATTATGATGAACATATAATCGAGGGATGCAACGTAGAACGTGTGGCAATGTTGAAAGAGAAATATTTGCTATATTTACAAGAACACCATTCATCAACTTACAATCCAAACTACAAAACCTATAAACTCAAGAATAAGTTGGAGAAACATTTTAGTCACAAGATTAAATTCTGGGCACCCAAATACCGAAGTGAACTTATATATTCTGATCTCTTACCAGTTGGACAAGCAGTAGAGGCAGCATTTGAGGTGGCCGCCTCTGAGGAAAGGTTTCTCCAGGAAGCAGCTATGATGCTCAGGCGACAACTGATGGATGCCTAAAGGAATGCAGCCGTACTGCCATGGCCACTTACAGCAGTGCAGTTGACGTCCATAGAGAACAAACCACCACCAATCCTGATTAACTTTCTGTCGCAGCTTCTATGTGAGAAACCATTTAAAGATATTTCGTCAAAGATGGAGAATGGTTGATTCATGTGCTCAAGATGTATGCTATGCTATGAGCCGAGGAGAATGGAAAATGCCTAAACATGTTCTTCTTGGAATAACTTTGAGACATATGACAGGAAGTGATGAGCTCATTACACTGCTGAATCATTTCGGTTGCTGTTAGTCATATTCCCAAGTGATGGAGCTAGAAACTGCCATATGTATCCAAATCAACACACAGGAATCCTTACTTCCCGCAGCCATATCATCCTGCATGAATAATGTAGTTCTCCACTTCAGCTGGGACAACTTCGACCTGTCTAAAGAAACACCATCAGGGGCTGGAACAACACATGTAGCACACGGTATTGTGATCCAGGAGACATCTAGTAGTGCAAGTTGTGACATGAACAGGGAGCAGCCACCTCAGCAGTCAGGGAAGAGTAATAAAGACAGGTCAATTCGCTATGAGGATAAAGAACTGCCACCTTGTTTCATGAGTAGGACTGTGCCTAATTTGAGAGTGGAACATGTATCTGTGACAATACCAGCTTCATTTCATGAATCCAAGGAATCAGACTTTGCTTGGAATATTGCAATATTGTACAAATGTAATGAACAAAGTGTTCCTGGTTGGGCTGGATGGTTGTCACTGACTGGAAAAGGTGATTATGCTGGAGCCTGTGCTCAGTCTACAGTTGATTACATGGTGCCAGTACATAGGGCAATTACTGATAATGCCACAGTTCAGCACATACTCCGACTATGCCAGCAGACCACAAAGGATATGCAGGAGGAGGTAACTATCGTAACTTTTGATCTAGCTGTAGTAATGAAAGCTTACTCTATCATGTGGCAAACCCCACGAGAATACAGTGGTGTTCTTGTAAGGATTGGGGCATTTCATACAATATGCTCATACCTTGGAGTCATCGGGAAGATGATGTCCGCCACAGGCTTTGAGGACATCATTATTGAGGCTGGTGTATGTGCAAGTGGATCGATTGATCAAATGTTGAGGGGCATACATTACAACTGTGCAATGAGAGTTTACAAATTGATGTATATTGTGTGTTTAAGGACGAATGCACTCTCCTTACAAGTTAGAGCCAATAATGCGACACAAAGTCAGTGCTGCTGAAAATGTGAAAATTTGGCGTGCGGTTTGTACAAAAAGTGATAATTTTGCCTTTTTGCCACATTTATGTGTTTGGAAACACCCGGATATGCATAAAGGACACCCTAAGGAAGAAAACTAGGGGGGTCGTGAAAATTCCCTGGGGGGGGGGGAGGGTTTCACTTTCTGGCCCATGGACTACATGTGCAAGTTTTTCATTCTTTAGACAGTTTTGCTACCCGTTAAAAATGAGAGGTACAGAGGCAATTAATGCTTCAACTTGTTTTGGTGAGTGAAAAAAAAAATGGTTAGTGTCTCTATCTAGCTTATACCAAAGGTTATTAGTAAAATGAAGGCAGAAATTCTTCTTCAAGTTGAATATTCCAGAGTTGATGTCCTCTGCACCTTGACTTTTGATATTATCGAGGGAAAATTTGTTAAATTTTGAGTGTTTACGTAACAAAAGGTTTATTACACACAGCAAAAAAAGAAGAAAAAGAAAAAGAAAAAGAAAAAGGAAAAGAAAAAGAAAAAGAAAAAGAAGAAAAAAAACTTTGGAAAATTTTCACTGAAATTAAAAAGAAATGATATAGAAGGTAAAGGGTAAAGTTTTTTTTTTTTTTTTTTTTTTTTTTTTAAATTATAAGTATATGTACAATGTTTTATTTTTGGAATCAGCTTTCCAGGATCATGAATGCAATGAAATGCCAACAGTCGTCTTTGATGGTGGCATCTAATTTGGACACGAGATTGGTGGACCTCAGTGGTCATGGGTATCTTCTATCATCGATGAATGACAGCACCGACAAGGCCTATAAACTTGTCTTTCAACAAAGAGAGACTTCCAATAAATGTCACGAGCAAAGTGGAATGCCAGTGCATGTTGCTTCATCACGCTTTTTAGATTCCGATGCTTTCGTAATCTAGTGATCAAAGCAATATGCCATAAAGTGGATGCATGAAATTAGTGGTTACGGAAAATTAATCTTTGCGAGAACCTGTTAAGCATTTATCTGGTAGATCAGTGCACACTAAGGATCTTATTGAAAATCAGGTTTTGCAGAATCTGCGCAGCTTATATTTTCCTATTTTGAAAAGTATCTTTGATTTTGATAGATCATTAATATAAAAAAAGGAAAAAAAGAAAAAAAAAAAGATTGGGTTTATTATAATTTGAAGAATTAATTTTTGAACAAGATTATGAAAGAATTTAATAATGAGAAATTATCAATACTATGAGGTTCTAGTTTTGATAGCAGAAGGTGTCATAAATGCTTTTCCATATTTGATGTAGTTTCTATGATACAGAGGAAGCTGGAATGATTTTTTCTTTTGATCAATTTATTTTTAAGAGCTTTTATAAGCTCCCGTATTTAAGAATTGTAATATAACAGATATTTTGTTAAAAACTATGGCTACGAGCTCAAAAATTTGCAAACGATAGCGTCAATGATAGGTGTCTTCATAGACACGAGCGTCGGTAGTCTGTTTCAAGTAAAATACTTTGGTCAAGGACTTCTTAGAGAAGAGGTTAAATGTATATGAACAATCTAATCGCAACCTTTATTCTTTTCTCTTCATTTCTTTCCTTCTCTCCCTTTCTTTGGTATTATCTAGGGTCAACCGGTACGGCGTGCTGTAATGCAATTTAATGTTTTAATATGTTTATACCTCTAGAGAGTGCGGAGTGAAGTGAGGACTAGATTTTTTTCGCGTTACGAAATATAGCAGAAAATAATTGTCCTAACGACAAGTAAGCAGATCTTAGTGTCTTGTTATTTAAGTTTAGTGGTTATGTAGGCAGTGGCCAATGAGATTTCAGTGTGGGGTAAAACATATTTGATGTTTGAAGAGGTATTCACAAAGTGGTCACTTTCTAACGCACGCTAGCCCGAGCAAGTCAAATTTATTATTATAATTATTATGATTATTAAATATTACAACAAGAGTGAGGTTCCACCACTCAAATTTGGTTTACTCTGCATTATTGCCGTGGATACACAGGTCTCCATATTTTTTTTCAAAACAAAGATTTTGTTTTTTATCTGGTTTTTCCGGGGCGGCAGAGGAGGCATATATGTTAATTGTTCAATTTTTCTTAAATATGCAATGCTATATCAATAGAGAAGTTTGTAAAAGTAATTGGAATATGTAATGTTATATCTATACTGTTGTTTAAATGTATGATTCATTGGAAAAGTAAACCTGGCGTCAAACGGCACAGTGCACTGTAATGCAATATAAAATTTTACTATGTTTGTACCTATAGAGAATGCGGAGTGAAGCGAGGACGCACCATTAGGAGATGCCCACGAAGCCAGGAATTCCAAGCTTCTGAGCTGACTTGATTATGAAGGTCCCTCTTTTTGTATTTAGTAGGAAGGAGCTAAGAGCGTTTGTTGATTGAGGAAGCATATGCTGGAGTAATAATAGAAGAGTGAAAGGGAGAAAGAAAGAGCTTGACACGCGTCTTATTAATGTACTCTTTTTACTTCGGGTCCCATTTGTTTGCTTATATGTATGGTTGTCCTCGGATGTGATTTGGTTTGATCTTATGATTACATAGATATTAATTTGCTGATGTCAATAAGAAATTGATAGAATTCAGCTATCATAACTAGCAATATGTGACTGATTTTGGAAGAGATAGAATACAACTATCAGTGAAAATTAAGCTTCGTGTTTCGAGTAGGAGATTAAGATAACGAAATAGAGGGAAGTGTATCGAAAACGGCTAAAAAAATGTAATTCGGGATATACTAAGTAAGGTAAGACTTGAGAGCAGCTTTACAATTAATGTTGCTTATCTATTGTTGAGCATTAATTTGTAAGAGACAAGGGAACATGGTTTCCGTTCTTTTATACCGGTCTAGGCAAGGGAAAAAAATCAAGGAAATGGGAAAGGTGACATGTCTCCTTGGTAATTCATATGAAATTCTCAAACTATTCAGGTCTTTTTCAATCTTGGCCTCAAAATTATTGCGTACTAACACCTTTAAGTGAATGCAAACACAAGATAATCCCACTCCAGTGGTTTCCACTACTACCTTTAGAGACCATAGATGATTTTTATCATTACAAATCAACTTATCCATATAAATAACGTTAATTTCTAGAATCGTGGGACTAATCATAAATATTTTCTTTGAAATGGCAAGTGAAAACATTTTTATCCTGTTTTAAAGAGATGAGAGGTAACTTGTAAGTACCAAAAAGTCAGAGAGCAATTCAACTTAGACTCCCAAACATTGCTAAGGACACTCCGTGCAATTTGCAGGTGGTTTGAGATGAAATTGGATAATAGTATAACAACTATTCATTCCATGCAGGGTTGGGATAAGAAAGCAATTATATTTTTAGAGGGAATCGTTCAAGAAATCGGTTCCAGCCTCAGAACTAATCTGCTTCTTCCAAAAATACAAAATACGTTATAATAGATTAAGCGAGAGATTGTGTTAATGATAAAGCGTCGACATAATTAAAGTATGTTACCGAGGAAAAATACATTTACCTATTGCCAAAGAAATTCTTACTCAATATGCTCTTTTAAGGATGCATTGTGTTTCTTTTCCTCTTTGATATTGTGTTCGGTAGTAGAGTCATAAGCAACATACTATGATATAAAAGAAAATAATTTATAAGTATATAAAAAAAAGAATCCAAAGGGGATATATGGAATGTAGATATAATAAAGATATTTACGAAACCGTAATCAATCCTTTAACGAAAAATTAATGTCGCATAATCCTTGAAATTAGAAAATTGGCTAAAGATACAAGAATCAACTATGGAGCGTTCTTAACATCGCCAGGATCATTTTTGTATAGCTTTTGCTCATTTTCTTATGGGAAAACAACTAAGTCATGCGTCCACACCCAGAGTGGGCGGTCATAAGAATTGAAAACGTGACTACTTTTTGTGCCCTATTCGCTTGTATATATATATATATATATATATATATATATATATATATATATATATATATATATATATATATATATATATATATATATATATATATATATATATATATATATATATATATATATATATATATATATATATATATATGATAGAGGAGAGAGAGAGAGAGAGAGAGAGAGAGAGAGAGAGAGAGAGAGAGAGAGAGAGAGAGAGGAGAGAGAGAGAGAGAGAGTTACAAGGACTCTGGATGTCTCAGAGACTTTTTAGTACATCCGTGGAGACTCCAATTGCTCTTTGGTAGAGCGATTTAGTTCAAGCATTTAGAGAGTTCGTACTATCTTGTCTAACTTACTCTTGAACTCGTTTACCGTGTTGGTGTTAACTACATCCGCTGGAAGTCTATTCCAAGTATTTGCTATTGTGTATGTAGAGAAATTGCCACATTGAGTGGTGTTGTTTCATTTCAATTCCAGGTTGTATCCGTTACATCTGGACTGATTTGTGTTAAGCGTGAATAGGTTGTCGTAAAGTACCTTTGTTATGACTTTGAGAATTGTGAATGCCTCTAATAACTCTCCCCTTAGTCGTAGAGTTTGTAGATCAAATAAGTTCAAAGGTTTCATCCTCCGTCAACAGTATATCCTTATTGCCTTAGTGTTGGGACTAGTTTGGTGGCCCTAGGCTTATACTGCTTCCATTCTATCTATATTCTTCTTCTTCTTCTTCTGAGAGAGAGAGAGAGAGAGAGAGAGAGAGAGAAGGAGAGGAGAGAGAGAGAGAGAGAGAGAGAGAGAGAGAAAAATAAATTAATTTACTGAAGGTTTTTAAACATGAAAATTCAAGACATATGCTGATAATATTTCTTAAATTATGATCTCCTGATGCATATAAGATTTAAAGCTACACGGACCTGAACCAAAAAGCAGTAAAGCAAATATCCTAAATGCTGCATAAGTAATTTAATGGTGAGAAATAAGAGAGTTTAAGATATTAAACGAGCAATTGGAAAACGAGATTCAATGTAAGACTAGGACCTTGCAGTTTTTCTTTGAATATTTCAGAATTAACTTCATTTTTTTTCGTAGTAGGTGGTGGAATATTTCAATATTTGCAGAGAAAAAGAAAGAATATGTATTTCTATGTTTAAAAGAGCATTAATTGTTCTAATACCCAAGAAGTACAAAATACAAGGGTTTACTTGATTTTTATTTCTTAATTAGAAAAGTGAAGAGAAATATCTTGAAACTGCAATCATATTTTAAAAAGGACGAGGAAATATTTAACCGAAAATCTGAAAAATGGCTTAAAATTTTTTTTTCGGACATAAAGGCTGAGAGAAAAGTTGAGAGGAACCTTTATTAAGTCGATTAGTAAACAAACAGATGTCCATTGCAGGAAACAAATGCAATACAGTACATAAAAAATTCTACTTGAAAGAGTTCAGCAGCTTCTAGAAAATACGAAAAAGTTTCTGATTTTATCAAAAAGGTACGAGTATAAAGACAAGAGAAGAGATCGTTTTCACTGGTTCCTTATATGGGCCAAAAAATTTACACCGTCTATTTCTATCCCTATCACTCTCATATCTCTTTAATGCCAGGGGCATTTCTTTTCAAGTACATTTCAGTATGGCATTTTAAAAAATCATTCTAGACTCCTTCTACCCAATAATCCGAATTATACTTTTATTTCCATTAATCTACCTTCCCCCTATTTCCTATTCACCTACGTTATCCTTTTTTATTACGCCACACTTCAAGACCTTTTGATCTTTTTTTACTCTACAATATAGTCAAGCTCACTATACTTGGATTTTAATTTTCTTTAAAATTTTTATGGAGTATGGAAACAATATATTTTTAGAAACATAGTATCAGCAATAAGGGAAACAATGTATATCAACTGGAAGCACCATATGCTGTACCAGTCTGATAGTAGTAGAGAGGGCCAGTGTGCATGATAGCAACTATATTGAGGTCCAATGACAATTGTAAGGCTTTACAAAGAATGTGCACTGTACACATAAGCCAGTCTATCATTGTAGTTGCTATGTAAATACAACTTACAAAGAGCAAACTCAACGTTCCTGAATCTGTCATGCAAATGTATTTGTTACTTGCCTCCACACTGCCACGAATCATAAACAGAAAGAAGGAAACATTGAAATGGACAAATCGGGCCCATCAACATGTGACTCTTAAACACAATTCACGAGGGTCCTGTACATGTCCACTACATAGGAAACGATGTTTCTTTTGTCGGATAGATGATGAGCAGCTCTATCAAGGTGAGGGACATTCAAGACTGAGGAAATCTCTTTAAAGAAGC
>NC_090730.1:41276543-41279043 GCF_036898095.1 Palaemon carinicauda
CATTCTCGTTCATTCTGAATCAAGTCCCAGAACTGCAGATAGACCTCTTTGCGACGAAAGACAACAAGAAGTTGCCCCTGTACGTGTCCCCGTACGAGGACCCCTTAGCGGAAGCAGTGGACGCGATGTCCCCTCGACTGGAACAGATGGTCCAGGATTTATCTGTTCCCTCCTCACAACCTTCTGTTGAGGGTCCTCAACAAACTGAGATCCTTCAAGGTGGGTAGCGGCAATAGTGGCCCACAAGTGGCCGAACAGCGTGTGGTTCCCCCTGGCATTGGAACTACAGCTGAAGTTTGTACCGCTACCAGATCCAGTTCTGACCCAGCGAGTCCAGAAGTCGACTGTCTGCGCTTCATTACAAAAAACCCGGACCCTGCAGCTCATGATTTTCTCTCCCTAGCGGTGAGAAAGCGTTTCGGGACTTCGAAAAGCCAGCATAGACTTCCTAGAGGAATATAAGTGCAAATCTACTAGAAGGCAATATGAGTCATCTTGGAGAAAATGGGTGGCCTTTGTCAAGGCGAAGAATCCGCAGGAGATCTCGACAGACTTCTGCTTATCTTTCTTCTATCCACCTCCATGGTCAAGAATTGGCAGCTAACACGATTTCAGCGTGTAAGTCTGCTTTGACAAGACCCATTCTATATGCCTTCCAGGTCGACCTAGGTAACGAGATCTTTAATAAAGTCCCGAAAGCCTGCGCTAGGCTTAGACCTTCAGCACCTCCAAAGCCCATTTCATGGTCTTTAGACAAAGTTCTTCATTTCGCTTCTCTGTTGAGCAATGAAGAGTGTGCGTTAAAGGATTTGACACAAAAAGTTATTTTCCTATTTGCACTCGCGTCCGGGGCCAGGGGTTAGTGAGATTGTAGCCCTCTCGAGAGAGGCAGGTCGTGTTCAGTTCCTGGATGGGGGGAGAAACTGAACCTGTTTCCGGATCCTACGTTTCTCGCCAAGAATGAGTTACCCACCAACAGGTGGGGGTCCCTGGAGAATCTGCCCTCTGAAAGAAGATGCATCTCTATGTCCAGTAGAATGCCTAAAGGTCTATCTTCATAGAACTTCAGACTTCAAGGGTGGTCAACTATTCAGGGGAGAAACTTCAGGCTCAAATTTATCTCTGAATCAACTCAGAGCGAAAATCACATATTTTATTCGCAGAGCGGATCCTGACAGTACAACCCCGCAGGGTCACGATCCGAGGAAAGTTGCCTCATCCTTAAATTTCTTTAATTGTATGGATTTTGAACATCTCCGTTCATACACTGGCTGGAAGTCTTCCAGAGTGTTCTTTCGCCACTATGCGAAGCAAAGTAGAGGAACTAAACAGATCTGTGGTAGCAGTGGGTCGCGTCGTTAACCCTACTGTTTAACTCTGCGAGGAACAGTGGTTTTAATTGGGACGATTAATTCCAGGGTGAGTGTGTAGTTACATACTGTACTACAAACTAAGTGAGGGGCACTGTGTTGCCCATGCAGACTGTTCCATTTCTAAAGGTGAACCTAGCATCAGCAAAGACATTTATAAGAAGTAGATTCTATTTAGCGATTTTCCATTTTCACATGTTTCATTAAGCCCTTGGAGAAAAACAGAATTAGCGTTGAGACTTTTTTGAAAACGCCTTCTTTTTAAATGATCGCGCTAGGAGGAACAAGCTGGATAATAAGATAAAACCTGACACAGTTTGAGTAAGATAAGGAGAGGAAGGGAAAGATAGTAGAAGAAGAAAATATCAATTCAGATCCATCAGGGCACAAATAAGAGAACGGAAGTAAGAAAATGAAGAATAAAAAAAGAAATGAAAGTATTATTACAGTTTTGATTGCATGAAAATATCTAAGAAGAGGAGAGAAAAAGACTGCAGTATAATAGAGGAGGAAAAATAGCACATAGTATATTCCACTGGCAGAGCAATGAGTGAGGAAATAAGAGAAAGGGAAGATAGAGAAAGATAGATAAGAGAATAGTATAGATTCAAATGCGTAAGAATACGGGAGAAGAGAAAAGGAAGAGAAATAGAAAAGAAAAAAACTGTACAGATACATAAGCGAAATAAGAAAGATTATGAGGAAGAATTGTATAAGAACATTTTTTCGTACAAATATAATAACACAAAGATAAGTGAGAGAAAAAAATATAAGGCATAAGACAAGAAAGAAGAATAAGAGAAAAGGCTTAATTACTCAGTTTATAAACAACAAACTCCGTTATTTTACTGACAACAAATCTCATTTACTTATTACTGCCACTCTTAAAAATCAGTGTCAGAATATCACGAAGGGTGAAACTGGACCAGGCAAAACTTTTTACCTTAATTCAGGACTTATTCCTAATTACGACGTTACTGTCATAGGGAAGAGCTTGACTAAAAATAAACTTCAAAGAAGTACTTTCCGAAAGTGATGCAAGACTAATTTGATGGAATTATAAAAAAGTTAAGTCTTTCAATTATCCCGAGGTAATGAATGGGTGTTTTCCTTTATTTTCTCTTCCTGGA
>NC_090730.1:41291543-41299043 GCF_036898095.1 Palaemon carinicauda
TACTGTTAAAATGAAAACGGTAATGTATTTATGTATTTTTACATATTGGGCAAAGCTAGTTGGGAACATAATGGGGAAATATCAGTAGATGCTCCGGCTGAGATCACGTTTTGACGCAGAAAATCATCCCTTTTTATTTTATAATGGTCGTTCCTTTAACTCCATATTTGCATCGGACATATTCCATCTATTACTATATTGTGTGTGACTCCTGAGATAAAGGCAGTTTATCACTATATTGTGACCCCTCAGATGTAGGCAGTTTATCAATATATTGTCACGTATCAAATGTAGGCAGTTTATCACTATATTTTGACGCCTCAGATGTAGGCAATTTATCACTATATTTTGACGCCTCAGATGTAGGTAAATTTATCACTATATTGTGACGCCTCAGATATAGGCAATATTGCAAAACCTAAGATGTAGGAAATTTATCACTATATTGCGACGCCTCATAGGAAATTGACCCTACATTGTGATGCCTCAGATTTATTTAATTACTAATTATATTGTGACGCCTCTGGTGTAGGAAAAGTTATTGCTATATTGTGACACCTCAGTAGTAGGTTTTGAGGTTGGAAACTAGCCAGCAAACGAATCTTCAAAATTGAAAATGAAGGGAGCAGGAGGCTGTCGACAGAGTTATGAAAAAACAAGTACACATTGCTCAAAACAAATAAATCAATATTTAAACGTTGTTCAAGGTAAAAAAAAAAAATATGCAAGTGGGTAGCAAAAAGCCAGATTTACAATTTGAAAACCAAAGATTTTAAAATTGTACTAAATACACTGTTCAGGTCATCAATGTATGTTTGCCCAGAAAGAGTACAAAGGAGCGGATTTTTCAAGTGGTTTAAACTACCACAGATGAATGGTCAATTCTTGCTTACATTTTTCAGAGATATGGACATGTGCAAGTTTTTCATTCTTTAGACAGTTTTGCTACCCGTTAAAAATGAGAGGTACAGAGGCAATTAATGCTTTAACTTGTTTTGGTGAGTGAAAAAAAGTGGTTAGTGTCTTCATTTAGCTTATACCAAAGGTTATTAATAAAATGGAGGCAGAAATTCTTCTTCAAGTTGAATATTCCAGAGTGGATGTCCTCTGCATCTTGACTTTTGATATTATCGAGGGAAAATTTGTTAAATTTTGAGTGTTTACGTAACAAAGGGTTTATTACACACGGTAAAGAAGAAGAAGAAGAAGAAGAAGAAGAAGAAGAAGAAGAAGAAGAAGAAGAAGAAGAAGAAGAAGAAGAAACTTTGGAAAATTTTCACTGAAATTAAAAAATTTGATATATAAGGTAAAGGGTAAAGTTTTATTTCTTTTTTTTTTTAATTATAAGTATATGTACAATGTTTTATTTTTGGAATCTGCTTTCTAGGATCATGAATGCTATGAAATGCCAACAGTCGTCTTTGATGGTGGCATCTAATTTGGACACGAAATTAGTGGACCTCAGTGGTCATGGGTATCTTCTATCATCAATGAATGACAGCACCGACAAGGCTTACAAACTTGTCTTTCAACAAAGAGAGACTTCCAATAAATGTCACGAGCAAAGTGGAATGCCAGTGCATGTTGCTTCATCACGCTTTTTAGATTCCGGTGCTTTCGTAATCTAGTGACCAAAGCAATTCATGCCATAAAGTGGATGCACGAAATTAGTGGTTACGGAAAATTAATCTTTGTAAGAACCTGGTAACCATTTATCTGGTAGATCGGTGCACACTAAGGATCTTATTGATAATCAGGTGTTGCAGAATCTGCGCAGCTTATATTTTCCTATTTTGAAAAGCTTATTTGATTTTGATAGATCATTAATAAAAAAAAAAAAAAAAAAAACAACTGAGGGATTGAGTTTATTGTAATTTGAAGGTTTCATTGTTTAACAAGATTATGAAAGAATTTAATAATGAAAAATTATCAATACTGTGAAGTTTTAGTTTGGATAGCAAAAGGTGTCATAAATGCTTTTCCATATTAGATGTAGTATGCATGATGCAGAGGAAGCTGGAATGATTTTTTCCTTTGATCAATTTATCTTTAAGAGCTTTTATAAGCTCCCGTATTCAAGAATTGGTTAAAGTAAAGGAGTAGTACTATTGTAATGTAACAAATATTTTGTTAAAACTATGGCTACGAGCTAAAAAATTTGCAAACAATAGCGTCAATGATAGGTGTCTCCATAGACACGATCGTTGGTAGTCTGTTTCATGTAAAAAACTTTGGTCAAGGACTTCTTAGAGAAGAGGTTAAATGTATATGGACAATCTAATCGCAACCTTTATTCTTTTCTCTCCATTTCTTTCCTTCTCTCCCTTTCTTTGGTATTATCTAGGGTCAACCGGCACGGTGTGCTGTTATGCAATTTAATGTTTTATTATGTTTATACCTGTAGAGAATGGGGAGTGAGGTGAAGACTAGATTTTTTTTCGCGTTACGAAGTATAGCGAAAAATAATTGTCCTAACGACATGTAAGCAGATCTTAGGGGTTTATTACTTAATTTCAGTGGTTATGTAGGCAGTGGCCAATGAGATTTCAGTGTGGGGTAAAACATTCGATGTTTGAAGAGGTATTTACTAAGTGGTCACTTCCTAGCGGACGCTAGCACGAGCAAGTCGAATTTATTATTATAATTATTATGATTATTAATTATTAGTACAAGAGTGAGGTTCCACCACTCAAATTTGGTTTACTCTGCATTATTGCCGTGGATACACAGGTCTCCATAGTTTTTTTTTCAAAACTAAGATTTTGTTTTTTATCAGGTTTTTCCGGGGCGGCAGAGGAGGCATATATGTTAATTGTTAAATTTTTCTTAATTATGAAATGCTATATCAATAGAGAAGTTTATATAAGTAATTGGAATATGTATTGTTATATTTATACTGTTGTTTAAAAGTATGATTCATTGAAAAAATAAACCTGACGTTAACTGGCACGGTGTGCTGTAATGCAATTTAATGTTTTATTATGTTTATACCTGTTCAGAATGCGGAGTGAAGTGAGGACGCACCGTTAGGAGATGGTCACGAAGCCAGGAATTCCAAGCTTCTTAGCTGACTTGATTATGAAGGTCCCTCTTTTTGTATTTAGTAGGAAGGAGCTAAGAGCTGTTGTTGATTGAGAGGAGGCATATAGTGGAGTAATAATAGATGAGTGAAAGGGAGAGAAAAAGACCTTGACACGCGTCTTATTAATGTACTCTTTTCACTTCGGGTCCCGTTTGTTTGCTTATATGTATGATTGTCCTCGGATGTAATTTGGTTTGATCTTATGATTACATAGATATTAATTTGCTGATGTCTTTAAAAAAAATGATAGAAATCAGCTATCATAACTGGCAATATGTGACTGATTTTGGAAGAGATAGAATACAACTATCAGGGAAAATTAAGCTTCATGTCTCGAGTAGGAGATTAAGATAACGAAATAGAGGGAAGTGTATTGAAAACGGGGAAAAAAAAAAAAAAAAAAAAAAAAAAGATATTGAATACATCCAATGTAATTCAGGATATACTAAGTAAGGTAAGACTTGAGAGCAGCTTTACAATTAATGTTGCTCCTCTATTGTTGAGCATTAATTTGTAAGAGACAAGGGAACACGGTTTCCTTTCTTTCATACCGGTCTAGGCAAGGGAAAAATAAACAAAGGAAATGAGAAAGGTGACATGTCTCCTTGGTAATTCATACAAAATTCTCAAACTCTCCACGTCTTTTTCAATCTTGGCCTCAAAATTATTGCGTACTAACACCTTCAAGTGAATGCGAGCACAAGGTAATCCCACTCCCGTTGCTTCCATTACTACCTTTAGAGAGCATAGATGATTTTTATCATCACAAATCAACTCATCCATATCAATAACGTTAATTTCTAGAATCGTGGGACTAACCATAAAGATTTTCTTTGAAATGGCAAGTGGAAACATTTTTATCCAGTTTTAAAGAGATAACAGGTAACTTGTAAGTACCAAAAAGTCAGAGAGCAATTCAACTTGGACTCCCAAACATTGTTAAGGACACTCCGTGCAGTTTGTAGGTGGTATGAGATGAAATTGGATATAGTATAACAACTATTCATTCCATGCAGGGTTGGGATAAGAAAGCAATTATACTTTTAGAGGGAATCATTCAAGAAATCGGTTCCAGCCTCAGAACTAATCTGCTTCTTACAAAAATACAAAATACGTTATAATAGATTAAGCGAGAGATTGTGTTAATGATAAAGCGTCGACATAATTAAATTTTGCTACCGAGGAAAAATACATTTATCTATTGCCAAAGAAATTCTTACTCTATATGGTGTTTTAAGGATGCATTGTGTCTCTTTTCCTCTTTGATATTGTGTTCGGTAGTACAGTCATAAGCAACGTACTATGATATAAAAGAAAATGATATAGAAGTATATAAAAAAAAGAATTAAAAAGGGATATATGGAATATAGATATAATAAAGATATTTAGGAACATGTACCAACCGTGTGTCACACGATCGTACATAATTCATTTTGTATATATTATGCTTGTATCTTCGCTCTCCCCTGGCACTAAAAAGAACCTAAAAAATCATGTCTGCTTTTCTCCTCTGTAACAGTGTCAATATTTGAACATGAAAATTCTTGTTGCTTTACAATTTTGTATATAAAGGAGAGTTTTCTTTAATAAACTAACTCAGTTGTTTTCAACTTGCCTTTGAGTTCACAACCTTCTCTCACCACGTCACATTGGTGACCCCGGAAGTCGACTCGCTCCCACCGCCTTCCACACCCACCCCCCTCGCCCCTCCATCGTTGGTACTATGGCGGACTACAGAAGTTGGAGCTGCGGCTGCTCCATTGAAACTTTCATCGTTCGCCAGAGGAGAGGCGTTTGCTTGGTCTCAGCACGCAAAAGTTCAGTTACGCATCAAGGGCGTGACTCGCTCAGCCAGCAAAGCAGATTATGTTCTCGCGGCGATACCCAAGGACACCTTCCCAGAAATATCCGACTGGCTTTGTGAACAAGGAGACACCCCAATAGCGTATGAAAACCTCAAAACATACCTTCTGCAGCAGTACTTGCCGTCGCCAGCCGCCCTTATAGCAAATCTTTTTCAGCTCTCGCAACAACCGTTGGGGGACCAAAAGGCTTCGCTAGCCGTCAGGAAAATGACCAGTATCGCTTGCCTTCAACCTGCTGTAGACGGCTCTCCTTGTGAGGTGAACCTACTTCGTGCCCTTTGGATACGCCGTTTACCCGGACCTATATGCGCTGCCATACCTGATGTCGATAGTTTACCCATAAAGGACTTGATGACCAAAGCCGACGCCCTTATGGACAGCCACTTCCAGACCTCCATCAACGCCTCCACCCCTGACGAAAAGGATGCCTATTCAACGTCGACCGAAGCTGACATGAATGCCGTAGGACCTACACGCCTGCCCCGTGACGTGCCGAAGCAGCGACAAAGCCTCCCACCACCCACCAATCGCTCGCGCCCCAACAAACGACTTCTACAGCCACTTACTACCTCCCATCTGCCGCAGTTTTGCTACTACCACTTCAGATTCGGGGCAACCTAGAAGAAATGTGCCAAGGATTGTCAGTGGCCAAAAAAACTTGTAAGAAAGCCATCGCTCGTGGCGGTGGCCTCCCATGTTTCTAATCTTTTCTTTTTACATGATGCAAGAACAGGCGTGCGATTTTTGTTAGACACGGGTTCTTGTCGTTCTCTTTTGCCAAGGAAACTCTTCAAGACACGATGTAGTCTGTCTACATCTGCCGACATCAGTTTGGTAGCTGCCAACGGATCTGCGATACTCACCTACGGTTATGAGAACCTCACATTATCGTTCGGAAATGGTAAATTCAATTGGAAGTTTCTCGTTGCTGATGTCACATTGCCAATCCTCGGTGCGGATTTCCTCTCTCATTTCCACCTTCTGGTTAATGTCGCCCACCGACGATTGGTCAACGCAGACTCGAACTTGTCGATGCTTCTTCAACCCGCCCCCTCTAACCTCGCTCTCCACATTAGCGCACCCACGGATGCCTACGCCCACCTCCTCACGTCGTACCCGGAAGTTTTCCGTCCAGAACTTCGCCAAACGCCCACGCTTCCTGCCAAGCACGGTATTTATCACCATATCAAGACGACGGGACCACCAGTCTTCGCAAAATTCAGATGTCTGGCACCGGAACGATTGGCAGCCGCCAAACAGACGTTCGCCGAAATGGAGGAAATGGGCCTTTGCCAAAAGGCCTCCAGCCCATGGCTGTAACCCTTACACATAGTTCTGAAGAAAGACGGCTCCCTCCGTCCGTGCGGGGATTACAGGCGCCTGAACATGCAAACAGAACCGGATCACTACCCCCTCCCAAACCTCGCCGACGTGACCTCCTACCTGCACAAAGTAAAGGTTTTCTCTACGCTCGAACTCCTGAAGGGGTATTATCAGGTGCCTATGAACCCAGATGACATCCCCAAGACTGCCATCACCACTCCGTTTGGTACATACACCTTCAATTACTCCTGTTTTGGCCTTCGGAATGCTGGGGCCACGTTTCAACGTCTCATAGATGACATCTTAGGGGACCTCCTTTTCTGTGTATGTTATGTGGACGACATACTTGTGTTCTCTTCCTCAAAAGAGGAACACCTCCGTCACCTGCGCATCGTGCTCGAACGTCTGCAACAAAACGGCCTTGTAGTCTGGTACGACAAGTGTACCTTTGGCACCAACGAAGTGTCGTTCTTAGGGCACCGCATCACTCCTGAAGGATTCCATCCCCTCCCTGAGAAGGTAGCAGCTGTTCAGAACTTCCCCGCGCCCTCGACCGTCAAAGCTCTTCAGGAATTCTTTGGCATGATCAACTATTATCACCGTTTTCTGCCAGCCATTGCCGACACTCTTGCTCCCCTTTACGCCTCCTTCAAGGGCAAGCCAAAGGACCTGAAGTGGGGTCCCCTTCAAGAAGCAGCCTTTTGCAATGCAAAGAAAGCCCTATCAACTGCTGCGACTCTCACTTTTCCTCTCCCACACGCCCCTCTCCTTCTCTCCACCGATGCCAGTGACGTCGCTATTGATGCAGTACTCGAGCAGGTGGTCAACAGATCGCCCTGCCCATTGGCCTTCTTCAGCAGAAAACTTTCCAAGGCAGAATCGGGTTATTCTACCTTCGATCGAGAATTGCTGGCAGTGCACTTGGCTGTCCGTCACTTTCGCCATTTCTTAGAAGGTACGCCCTTCGTCATTCGCACAGACCACATGCCTCTGGTGCACGCCTTCACTCGACAGTCTGATGCCTGGTCCGCCCGTCGCCGCCGACATCTTTCCATCGTGGCTGAATACAATTACACCCTTCAATACGTCCCTGGGAAAATGAATCCCGTTGCCGATGCCCTGTCAAGAAACACGTTGGCTGGCGTTCAACTGGGATTGGATTACAACGCCCTGGCTGGAGCCCAGCGACAGGATCCAGAGTATCAAGCATATAGGACATCCTGCACGTCC
>NC_090730.1:41304043-41309043 GCF_036898095.1 Palaemon carinicauda
ACCATATGCTGTACCAGTCTGATGTTGTAAAGGAAAAGTTGGTGCATATCTCCGTATTGACTCCTACTAGCGTATATTGGACATAGTAGTAAAGAGGGCCAGTGTGCATGATAGCAACTATGTTGAGGTCCAATGACAATTGTAAGGCTTTACAAAGAATGTGCACTGTACAAATAAGCCAGTCTATCATTATAGTTGCTATGTAAATACAACTTACAAAGAGCAAACTCAACGTTCCTGAATCTGTCATGCAAATGTATTAGTTACTTGCCTCCACACTGCCACGAATTATAAACAGAAAATAGGAAGCATTGAAATGGACAAATCAGGCCCATCAACATGTGACTCCCCAACACAATTCACGAGGTCCTGTACTTGTCCACTACATAGGAAACGATGTTTCTTTTGTCAGATAGATGATGAGCAGCTCTATCGGGTGAGGACATTCAATATTGAGAAATCTCTTAAAGCTGTTGAAATATCCAATTATGACACCCTGAATACAGATAGCCTATTAGTAACGTCTCCTTCTGGCATTCTGTTGAATGGGGATTTGAGATCCAATAAAACTTAATAGTTTCTAGTAGTGTCTGCAATCTTACCATCCATGTGAGTTATGGATGGGGATTTTGTGGGAGCCTATAAACTGTTGAAAATTACCGTAATACACGGTAAGAACCCTAAAATAAATGTTGCCAGGCATTTACCGTTTTAAAAACGGATATGCTGACGTAAAGGAGTGATATTACGGTCAATAACCCATAAAAGATAATAACCAAGTAGGGTAAAATTACTGTCCGATAAGAATTAATGTAATTTTAACAGTGTAGGTCTACCTGCTGAGTCATCAGCAGCCATTGCCTGTCTCTCTCTGGTCCTAGCTTGAAGGAGAGGTGGCATGGGCATTGATCATATGTATACGTAGTCAGTCTCTAGGACATTGACATATCCCTTGTGTCTGCCATTCATGAGAGATCTTTAAACTTTTAAAACCAGGGGATACACATTTTACTGATGTTCAGTACCACAAAACCTGCTGGATAAAGCATTTTGTCCATGTACTGCCAGAAAGCAATAACAGTAGAACCAGAACAGGCCACAGATAACCTTTGTTACAGCGTGCAAATCTACCTAGCATACCTACCTACGGTATAAGGAAGATATCAAAACCACACATGTCACTATGCTTGGCATAGACGGCTTGGAAAATCACACGCTTACATTCAATAGAGAGTGGCTAAAACAAATGATCTCCAATGCCTTACTCCATCCGAAGTCATGTCTTAAAAAGAAAGAAAAAAAAATCAAAAGAAGTCAGCTATTCTCTGTTCCCTAAAGACATGCGAAGATAACATGGATCTTGTAGAGGGCATAATGCAGACAATCTACATAGCAGCACATGTGATAAGGATAAGCATCGCTAACTTTATCAAGAGAGCCAAGGACACAAACAGCATTGAGATCACCAGGGACCTCCGTGACATTCAAGCTCAGCAATATACCATGATTCACAGGACCATGACAGGACCTGTTAATAATATGGATTTTGAAAGGACGCCTAAAGTTATTGTCAGAGAAGCACTTACAGTAAAGCAGAATATCATGTACGGATTCATATAAAACTGACAGGTGAGCTACAAGCCAAGAAGAGAATCAGCAGCATTTAGGCTAAACCCCAAGCACGAGAAAACCCACAGGTCCTGGGACTGGCAGTGACTGCTCATCATGAAACCCACAAAAGGATACTGATGGATCTTCTCAGTGTAGATGATTAATGTGTTCCATATGGCCATATCATGCTAATTGAAATAACTGTTTACATTACTGTTGTACAAAACACTCGAGAGTTCCAAGGTCTGTATGTACCACGATTTTTTTTAAGTTACCTTTTATTCTTTGCAATTGATAACAGAGACTTTGCAGAGGACACTGGTGAAGATTTTTTATGTGTTTATTCTAGTTTCCATATCAACCTTTATGTCTAGGTGTATTATAAATATAGATTTATTTTCGTTGTTTATTATCAATCTTGCAATATGAGATTTTATTTGAAATAGTTTATCAATCAACGTGTATCAAACTATATATATTCAACATTTTTAGCCATGATGATGGGATAGATAATTTCCCAAAAGCTTGGGGATTTCCTTAATAAATGTAGTTCAAAATTCTGAAGTTTCAGATTTCTTTCATCCTCTCTCTCTCTCTCTCTCTCTCTCTCTCTCTCTCTCTCTCTCTCTCTCTCTCTCTCTCTCTCTCTCTCTCTCTCTCTCTCTCTCCCTTACATATATATATATATATATATATATATATATATATATATATATATATATATATATATATATATATATATATATATATATACATATATATATATATATATATATATATATAAATATATATATGTATATATATATATATATATATATATATATATATATAGATATATATATATATATATATATATATATATATATATATATATATATATATATATATATATATATAAATATATATATACACACACTCATATATATATATATATATATATATATGTATATATATATATATATATATATATATATATATATATATATATATATATATATATGTGTGTATATATATATATATATATATATATATATATATATATATATATATATATATATATATATAAATATATATATATATATATATAAATATATATATATATATATATATATATATATATATATATATATATATATATATATATATATATATATATATATATATATCTATATATATATATATATAAATATATATATATATATATATATATATATATATATATATATATATATATATATATATATATATGTACGTGTGTGTATATATATGGGTATATATACACATATATATATGTATATATATATATATATATATATATATATATATATATATATATATATATACCTGGTGGCAAAGAAAAAGCTGCAGAAATACAGAGTTTCGCTGACCAACGTGACCTGTGCAGCTTCTATGCAGCAACAAAGGAAATATTCGGTCCCACACGGTCATCAGTGGACAGCCTGAAGGACGCGGATGGGGCCACGACCATCACCGACAGCGAGGGCATCCTGGCCAGGTGGAGGTCTCACTTTGAGAACCTCCTCAATGACCAAGCAGACACCCCAGACGATCTCCTGCGAATGACCCCGCAGCATCCCGTCCGTCACTGGATGGCACTACCACCCTCCATCCATGACTTCAACAAGGCTCTGCAGCGCATGAAGCTCGGCAAAGCCCCAGGGCCACACAACATCCCGTTGGAGCTCCTCACGCACGGTGGCCCCGGCTTGAGGAACCATTTGATGCTCCTTATACTGAAAATATGGGAGACCAAGACCCCCCCCCCCCCCCGGTGACTTCCGCGATGCAAACATCATTACCATCTTCAAGAAGGGAGACAGGGAGAACTGTAACAACTACCGGGGAATATCACTACTAAGCATCGCGAGTAAGATTTTCGCTCGGATTCTCCTTGACCGCCTCCTTATTCTCGCAGAAGACGTCCTGCCAGAGTCCCAGTGCGGCTTTCGACCTTCCCGCGGAACCATAGACATGATCTTCTGTGCGCGACAACTACAAGAGAAGAGCCTCGAACAACAACAGCCCATAATGTTCATCTTCTGGGATTTGAAAAAGGCCTTCGACAAAGTACCTCGACCTGCCATGTGGGCTGTCCTCAAAAGATATGGCTGCCCACCCGATTCTGTCAAGCTGGTGCGTGCCCTCCATGACGGAATGGTTGGGAGAGTCTGCCACCAGAACTCTCTTTCAGACCCATTCCCCATCAACAGCGGCCTGAAGCAGGGCTGTGTTCTGGCCCCGACGTGTTTCTCGCTATACACCGCAGCAATGCTCAACGAGATTCCCCCAGACACACCCTCAGTCGACCTACGTTTCCGAATGGATGGAGGCGCTTTCAACCTTGCTACACTCTGCGCCAGAACCAAGACCACCTTGTGTGCAGTGCGAGAACTGCAGTATGCTGACGACAATGCCACCCCAGGTCAGACGGCAGAGGACCTGCAGTCGTTAGCTGATGCATACAACTCTGCCTACGAACGTTTTGGGATGCAAGTCAACACAGACAAAACCAAGACCCTCGTCCAACATCCACCAGGACTGATGCTCCCCAACTTCAATACCACAGTGAATGACCAACCGTTAGAACAGGTGGACTAGTTCTCCTACCTAGGGAGCATCCTAACATCAGCTCCCACAAGCAAAAAGGACGTGGAGAACAGGATCAGGGCAGACCACTCCGCCTTTGGCCGACTCAACTGCCGCGTATTTAACAACCACTCACTGACAATGACCACCAAAATAATGGTGTTCAGGGCAGTAGTCCTCTCCACGCTCCTGTATGCATGTGAAACATGGACGCTATATAGAAACGACCTTAAAAACCTAGAACGCTTCCAACAAATGAAACTGAGGCAGATCAGGAAAATCCCCTGGGAGAGCCACACCACCAACTTGGAAGTCTTAGAACGTGCCTCGCTGACCAGTGTGGAGGCAACCATCATCCACCACCGCCTCCGCTGGATAGGACACGTGCATAGGATGGATCCATCTAGGCTCCCAAAGAAAATATTCTACGGAGAACTGACCCAGGGCACCAGACCACGAGGAGCCCCGAAAATGCGCTATAAAGATCAACTAAAGCTCACCCTGGCTCTAACTGACATCATTCCTTCCTCATGGGAAGAAACAGCCAGGGACAGGAAAACCTGGAGGAGTACAGTACACCATGGCACAGTGGACTTCGAGGAGAGGAGGAGACAAAATGAGGAGGCTAGGAGGAGAAGAAAGAGAGAGTGATTAGAACAGCCCCGCCCACCACTTCTCCTCCCTTGTGAACACTGTCCGCGACTCTTCCACCACAGACTAGGACTTAACAGCCACATCAGACATAAGCACCCACCCCACAGATAGGAGGCTGATGGCTAACG
>NC_090730.1:41311543-41314043 GCF_036898095.1 Palaemon carinicauda
TTCAATAATATTCTATTGATATACGATAAGTTAATGATATTCAGTTTATGAAAATTTTCCACTCGATGATTAAAGGAAATTATTTTCTTATAGCTTCATTTAGTATAGTGATAGCTGCTATGATTTAATTCCATAGACTCGTGGAAAAAGAGAAGGTATCTCATTGAATCAGAAGAGAAGAGTGGCCAAACGAGGCTAAGTCCAATGTTAACAGAATTTTGTCAAATTACAGCTAATTCGGTTACCAATTATATTTCAACTTCCTTAAGAGATATTGTGATAGGGTAACGATGGGTAATTTTCTTATGCAAAGATACTGTATGTTACTGAGAGCAGGTGATAAGACGCCATTTGCGAAAAAAAACGATAATGGTGATCACCTTATGACATAAGTTTCTTTTATGACATCTTTAAAACAGAAATGGAGCCACTTGAGATAACAACCTTGATGATACTGAAAGAAAATATTGGGTATTTTTTTTTCTATGGATTTTGGGAGTTAACTACATACACATTAATGTTATGTTAAAGAGCATACACACACACGCACACACACACACACTCACACACACACACACACACACATATATATATATATATATATATATATATATATATATATATATATATATATATATATATATATATATATATATATATATATATGTGTGTGTGTGTGTGTGTATATATATATATATATATATATATATATATATATATATATATATATATATATATATATATATGTGTGTATATATATATATATATATATATATATATATATATATATATATATATATATATATATATATATATATATATATATATACAATACTTGAGTATGTTAGTCTACGTTTACAATGAATAGGCAATGTCTTAGGTGCGTTCAAATATTGATGATAATTTCTCTCCGGACAAACTTTCCTCCAGAATAACAAGAGAAATTCATATACGTTTCTCCATTTATCTTTTGGTGTGGACACGTGTTTTTAATCACTTCTTGAATCTTCTTCAGGACTGCATTGGTTGAGTGATGGAATTACACTTTATTATAAAGGCTAAGGTGGTATTCTTTTTATTTTGAGGGAGCTGTTTCCTAAGAGAACAAAAGTAAATGAAATATATTCTTAAGTTTTGAAGGTCATGCTAACACAAGTAGGGAAAAACATAAAAGTCAATTATAAAAGCAAAAGAATTAAAGGGTGTAACTACCAATAGTATAGTGATGGAATGTAATTAGGTGGCTGACTACTTTGTGCAAGGTATGTACAATTGACGGAAATGTACCTTAGAGTAGATAGAAATGTTTCAAAACATTTAATATAAAACGTTTTTGAAGTTCTCAAAGACAGTATTGAAACACAATATACCATAATATGTGTAATAACTTATATGGTAGAGTTTGATCTGAAAATTTAGAATACAAGCAGTAAAAGGAAGAACAGTTTTAGGTTATGAAGAGAAACCTGCAAAATTTTTATCATGCTACATTTACAAAGAACTTTAAGAGTAGAAGGAATAAGTGAAATTAAGTATTCTTTGATGTAGATAGAGCTATCAACAGAGTAAGTGAGAAGTGTAGATGCAAAACTTTTATTTGATGATAAGGAAAAGCCGGAAAGGCTGGTGAGAGGGTAGGAAAGGTTATAAAGATGGATAGAGGTGTAGAAGATAAACAACTGAATTATAGTTATAAAATGGAAACGGTTACATATTTAGTAGAGGATATAAGTAGTAGGTAAAGTTTCTTAAATGTGAATGAAGTAATAGAAAAAAAAATAATAATTTAAATGGATGATTAACAGAGCTGATACATGATACTGAGTTAAAGTATGAGACAAAAGATACTAGAATAGGTACAAAAAATATGTAATAATTGAGAAAGGCCAATGTGGTTTTATGTAGTGTGATCATGTGAAGAGAGAGAAAAACGTTCGGCTGATAAAGAAGAAGAATGCTCCTGCTGTCTTTCCAGGGAGACCTAAAGAGCTTTGGCTGCACTTAAATGGAAGAACATTAATATTCATGGAAGGCGGAAGAACAATAAAAAGAAATGTTTGAGCAGTGGCTGTAGAAACACCCAGACCCTCTACGGAGGGTTCGGGATAAGGGTTGTGGGAGGCATTACTGCACAGGTGGTTGGTTACTTAGGATTCAGTTATAGTCCTGCGATCATTATTTGGGTTCCATGTTTGCTTAATACATATATAGATACCAGACACAGTCTCAAACGCAAACACACGCATATATATATATATATATATATATATATATATATATATATATATATATATATATATTATATATATATGTATACATATATATATATATATATATATATATATATATATATATATATATATATATATATATATATATATATATATATATATATATATATATACACACACAAATATACAAAACTATACTGTGTAAATAATATATAGTCTATATTACGTCAAAATGTATAAATTCATTATCAAACCCTTAAGCAAAATAT
>NC_090730.1:41319043-41339043 GCF_036898095.1 Palaemon carinicauda
TTAAATTCTATAGAAATGTGTCAAATATACTTAGAAATGATATGTAAATAAAAGTTTCTTTTAAGCTCAGAATATTGCCAAAGAACTATTCTAATTTTCAGTTTCTTCTTTTGAACGTCCAATAGAGGAAATTCTTTAATAATGAAAATACTTTTTCAAAAATCCTCTATTTAGTTGACATGTGATACATCGAAATGATATCAACAAATGGCAGACATTTCTCAACACATGAAAAACCTTTTCTTTGCCACCCCGTCAATAGGACACAAAAATACTTTTCGGTGGCAGGGATGATTTTTCCTTCTAATGACGCTGCTAATATATTTTTCAATTTGTGGAACAATAATTTTGTTTCCTTATCTAACTCCCTTGAAAGAGAATTCTATGAAATGAAAGGCAGGTGAAAAGCACTAATCTCTACAAAGACGCCATTGTGAAGGTCAAGTGTGACGTTGCTATTTCAGATAGATTTTCTATACATTCATAAATATCTCTACAATAGAACGTACTTTGGGATCAACAAATAATTCACACTTAATGTTCCTTTTCAGTATAACTTTCTAATGATAACAAAATAAATCTCTAGATCGCAGCTATTCATTTCGGATACAATGTTTGGGCTCGTTCATTGAATTCTTATGATGATAGATAATGAACCAATGAGAATCGTGAAGCGACCTAATTACTATTTGAAACTACAGACAAATGCAATAAAGAGCGAGAGTGATAATCTGATAGAGCTTTTTTTAATTGAGAGTTGAAGTTAGAAATGGATCATTGTCTTTGCTTTCGAGTATAACAATGACTTATTAATGTTGTAATTGTAAAGCAATACATTTAGCTCCTAGGACCTAATGATTAGAGGTGTTACAACGGCTCACATCAGTTGGGAAGCGATAGAGAAAGGAAAGGAAAGAGGAGAAAATGGATGAAATTCTTCTTGAATGCAGATGATGAAGATGTGGCCTTCAGTGCAGATACAACAAGGACAGCAGGAAGAGCAAGAGCGTCGTGTCTGAGACTCCTTTGGCTACGCTCCCTGTAAACAAGAGGAGTCGAACATGAGTAATGGTCATTCTAAATAAAGGTCACCAGACCATTGAGTCAAACTAGATCTAAAGTAAAAAAAGTTTTTCCTGCAGGAAGTTGAAGACTATAATTATGAAAATTAGTATTAAATTTTATTGTAAAAGGGTACAATCTGTCGTCAATATATCTTGAGAAGTAATTAATGAATTTAAATAAGAGTTTGTTGTACTATTAAATCTCTACTCTTACTCTAAAGACTATTATATTCATGGAATCCCATTTAATATATTAAAAACTTAGTATTACACACAGTAAACATTATTTTTTGTATTATATGGAACTTTGAAATCTATTGTCAGCTGTCGAGTCAATTTGAGCCAAATTCTAATGGCCTCTTTCTTCCTTACTTACCAAGTGCTTCAAAGGCATCATATCCTGAAATAAAAAGAAGAAAGGTTTTGACATTACAAAGAAAGACAAATATTTTCGTTGAAAATATTAATTAGCTTGCCTGAGGCAAAAATAAATGAGTAATTTTATTAGAATTCTTTCATTGAACTTTTTATTCATAAAAACTTATTTTGTAAAAATTAAATACAGGAAATTTTTATAATGTTCATAAAGAATTCAGACTTAAAGTTATGTGAGTCATTATTGGGGGATAAAAACTCTAATAATTCACCTTTTAATGTAATAAGATCAAAATGCCGAAGGTGGCAAAGAAAGCCCAAACAGGCCTATCAAAATCTCGTCTCTTCTACTCTACTTAACTTTTTATCTTTCTATTGCAGACATCTTATTAATAACCTTTTCTCTCTAATGATGCCAGTTTGTTTTTTGTTATCCCAATAAAGAGACCGAAAGCAAGGTCAGATTTGAGGAACTTACACACAAGGATAATTATGAGATTTGCCTTAATATTTCCTCTTGCAAAATTATTATTTTGCCAAATTCCACTATGAATTCAGTTGGTAACTCGGCTCAAATCTGTTCCAATTTTACAAAATAATAGAAAAAAAAAGAGACACCATTAAAGAAGTAAAAAGAGAAAACTTAATTTTGGTAATGTTAGTCTACTATACAATGACGTGTGTCAAAATTGCAAGGGCATCGAATCATTGTGCCTGACTGTGCAAAGTTATTCTATTACTTCATGAGAATCAGGAGCATTCGAATTACTTCTTTCCAAGAGGAATATAATCATGAGCATCATTAGCATAAATTATTTAGATTTCTCTTCATCTCTTTTCTTGAATAACATACGCGATTTTATCTTGTATATAGCCACTATTATCTCTCTCTCTCTCTCTCTCTCTCTCTCTCTCTCTCTCTCTCTCTCTCTCTCTCTCTCTCTCTCTCTCCTTACCAGGAAAATAGATGATGTTTCGCCGGACCTGATACTCAGTCCTGGGATGGACAGGACGCACTCGATTATAGTTTCCTGTTGCTTTAAGACACGATCCTCCATTTGTGCTTGTAGGTAGACGCTGAAACCATCCTCAGCTTCTATGACTTCCGCGTGAGCCTCTTTCACCAGAGACCTTCGAAAAATCAAGAAAAGAACAAACCAATTAGCCATATTTGGTAAGGAAAACTAAAGATTAAAATAAAGTACCCATAAAGTATTTCCAGATGTCCTTATTATTATAAAAAAAAAAAAAGTTGTATGTACATTTACCTATCGAAGTTTACACCTATGTTTGAAACGAAGTTATATTTAAGAACTTCAAACCGCCAAAACTCAACTGTGATTTTTATATTCCGTATTCTAAAAGATACACTAAGGTGGTCAAGAAGCCTTTGTTGGACTATTGTTAATTTACGTTGTGAAAGTTATTGTTGTTATTGAAGAGACAGATTGAGTAGTTTATAATCTATTATATGCTTAATAAACAAATACTCTTTACCTAGGACCTGTAAACATGATAAGAGCATATGATCACTCACGATTACTGGGGTATGTGGGTATGATTCTGTTGGAGAACGTAAGATAGATAATGCAAGGGTGCATGAGGGGAAAGCAGTGTGGATTTAACAACGGCTGGGGCTGTGCAGCGTGTGGATAAGGTATTAGTTACAAATTTGATGACTAGAGAGATTGTTTCATGTATTAACATTAACGAGGCAATACATACATTTGAATAAGTAGACTGGATAGTTAGTGGCCCTATGTACATTATCAATGCTGCTTGACCTTTTTATGCATTGAACGGTGAGATATGTAAATTTGAGTGTGAGAATAATGGGTTATGAATGATGGGTGGCTGCAAATGATATAGCATTAGTAGGTGATGATTAAGAAAAATTGTAAAATTGGTAAAAAATCTTGTAATACAAAGATGAAAATGAATATTAGCTAGAGTTAAGCCCCAAGGAAAAAATGGAAACAGAACAGGAAGCAGTGAATATTAGTATGGAAGACATAAGGGACGCCAATGATTTTGAAGTAAATACAGTCACATAAAAGTGAAAAGGTGAAAGTAAAGATCTGGAAAGGATGAAGAAAATCTCAGGGAGCTAAGTTTGTGTTGTATTCATGGACTATTAAGGCAACTAAATTTTATTGAAGCATAGTCAGTAAATTGAAAGCAAACAAGGGGAAATTATGGAAGATCTTTAGACTGGTTTATAAGTTTTACAAGTTAAATTATCAAATGGTGCAAGAAAAAGGGGATTTGATACGGCAGAGATTAAGAGGAATGGCTACATGAAGGGAGTTTGGAAATGTGAAGAGACTGGAAGATTAAAGACAGGTCGAAAGGGAAGAAGTGTTTACTACAAGGAGTGAAAAACCCTGGAATATCATAGTCTCAGAAATTAGACTACATGCAAGAGACTTTGTAAAGGGGGGTTATGATAGCGTTGACAAGCAGCAGGAGTTATTTGTTAAAAGATAAAGTGTCTGATTCAGTGGAAGATATTATAATTTGGTTTCATCTTTGATTCAGTAATTAAAACGTGGCTATGGCATTTGTCTGTTGCATCTTCTTTCTTAGACCACACATTTCAATGAAATAGCTTATTCTTTAAAAAGAATAGTATTTAATCAGAGGGTACTGCCAGTTTTATCTTATGCATCAAAAGCTTGCAGCCTTATTAAAGTCTTTGGTCATAAGCTTGCTAACCCGTAAAGAGCTATGGAAAGAATAATGACAGTAAGGAACAGAAAAAGAGCGACATGATACGAGAGCAAACTAAAGTACAGGATATTCTTAAAACTTGTAAAAAACAAAAGAATGGACATGGGTCGTATAATGAGAATGACAGATAACAGATGGACATTAAGAATACCCCAATGGGGTCATAGAAATTGCAAAGATGCAGGGGAAGGAAGGGAAGACAATGGATTAATACTAGAAAATTTATGGGTGTGGACTAGCATAGAAAGACCATAAACAGACCAGTGGAAGGACATGTCTGAGACCTTTGTTCTGCAGTGGCCTAGTAATAGGTGATTATGTATATATATATATATATATATATATATATATATATATATATATATATATATATATATATATATATATATATTTATATATATATATATATTATATATATATATATATATATATATATATATATATATATATATATATATATATATATATATATATATATATATATATAATTATATATATATGTATATTTATATATATATATATATATATACAGTGATACCTCGGTACTCGACCATAATCCGTTCGAGATCCGTGTTCGACCTCCGATTTGTTCGAGTACCGAATTTTTTTTCCCCATAAGAAATAATGGTATATATTCTATTCCGTTCCCAAGCACTCGAACAGGCCCAAAATATTAATAAAACGTGTACCTAAACAACAATAATTATCTAAATGTGTATGAAATTGGTCAGAAAATCCTATAAAACAATTTTAAACCATTTACTGTACTAAAATAAAACAATTTTAAACCATTTTCTGTACTGTAGTGAACATACCTTTGAGCAGCGGTTCGATGGCATACAGGGATGGATGTGGAGAGGATGGAAGGGGGAGGTTACTGCTTGGAAGGAGAGTCCCCTTCCATGATGTGGCGGGGTAGTTCTCCTTCAGGAGTTGTTTCTCTCTCCAATGAAAGGGTGGGCAGATCTATTTCAGGGGTTTCTTCTCTTCTTTGTCTCTTCTTTGGAGGAGAAACAGGCTTTGATGTAGCAGCTTTCTTTTCTTTTGTGAAAAACTGGTCTATTGTTAATTGTTTCTTCCTCCTCTGCAGTATTCTTCGAAAATGATACATGACACTATCATTAAACATATGCACTGCCCGGTTTGCTACTGCAATTTCTGGGTGGTATTTTTCAGCAAAAGCCTGCACATCTGCCCACTTGGAACAAATTTCATTGATGAGAGAACTTGGAACATCCTCCCTTACCTCATCCTCTTCTGAAGATTCCTGCTCCACAATCAGATCCTGCTGCTGTTGTTGTTGCAGGTGCAACAATTCCTCCACAGTCAACTCGGTAGAATGGCTTTCTACAAGCTCATCAATATCATCCTTGTCGACCTCAAGCCCCAAACTCCTGCCCATGACAACAATTTCCTCAACGACATCAGTGTCATCAGAAATTACAGGGGTAGCAGTGCTTGGACCCGCCTCTGGTTGGAAACCTTCAAACTCCCTCTCTGTGACACATGATGGCCACAGCTTACGCCAGGCAGAGTTCAATGTCCTATAGGTCACACCTCGCCAAGCTTGGTCAATCATGTTAACAGAGTTGAGGATGCTGAAGTGTTCCTTCCAGAATTCCTTTAGGGTCAACTTCGTGTCACTGGTCACTTCAAAACACTTTCTGAAAAGGGCCTTGGTATAGAGTTTTTTGAAGTTTGAAATGACCTGTTGGTCCATGGGCTGGAGTATGGGAGTAGTATTGGGGGGCAAGAATTTGATTTTGATAAAGCTGTATTCTTCTTTCAAGTCATCCTCGAGACCTGGAGGATGTGCAGGAGCATTGTCCATAACCAGAAGACATTTCATTGGCAAGCTCTTTTCAATGAGGTAAGCCTTAACCTGGGGGGCAAACACTTCGTTTATCCACTCAGTAAAGAATTGTCTTGTGACCCAAGATTTAGTGTTCGAGCGCCACATAACTGGTAGTGCACTTTTACAAATATTATTTCGTTTGAACACCCGGGGGTTGTCCGAGTGGTACACTAACAAGGGTTTGATCTTGCAATCGCCACTTGCATTTGCACACAGCAACAATGTTAGCCTATCTTTCATTGGCTTGTGACCTGGCATCTTCGTCTCGTCCTTGGTAATGTACGTATTGGCTGGCATTTTCTTCCAAAATAACCCAGTCTCATCACAATTAAAGACTTGTTGTGCGATCAAATTTTGTTCATTTATGTACCGATCGAATTCCCCCACGTATTTATCGGCTGCAATTTGATCCGAACTAGCTGCCTCCCCATGCCTAGTAACACGATGAATACCTGTTCTATTACGAAACTTTTCAAACCAACCCCTGCTCGCTTTAAATGTAAATGAATCACTTTCACTGGTACTCGGACTTTTCTTCACTAATTCTTCATAGATATGCAACGCTTTTTCACAAATGAACGCTTCACTAACACTTTCCCCGGCCAACTGTTTTTCTTTAATAAATATTAAAAGCAACTTTTCCATCTCCTCAATCACTTGTGGCCTTTGCTTAGTTACCGCCGTAACTCCCGTTGCAACATTCGCCTTCTTAATCATTTCTTTATGCTTTAAAAACGTAGAAATGGTCGACTTCGCCATTCCGTATTCTACCGCTAAATCGGACACTCGTACACCATTCTCATATTTCGCTATAATTTCCTTCTTCAACTCGATCGTTGTTCGCACTGTTTTCCTCTTCTCCTTCCCCTTAACACTCATTACTTTCTTGGGACTCATTATGAAAGCTAAAAAAGCAATTAAAAGCACTGAAAATCACTAAATCACAACGAATGCTGATCGCGCGTTGTCTGAGTGACGCTCTCGAGAGAACTGATGCTTCCCGAACAAGCGAGAGTGGCCGAGATGGCGCGATCATCACAAAGCCCATGCGGTCGTCACGTGTTCGGCTGGTCGAGTACCGAATTTTTGGTCGAGCACCGCAGCAAAAATTTCTCGAAAATTTTGGTCGAACTCCGAATTGTTCGAGTATAGAGTCGTTCGACTACCGAGGTATCACTGTATATATATATATATATATATATATATATATATATATATATATATATATATATATATATATATATATATATAGATAGATAGACAGATAGATAGATAGATAGATATAGATATAAATATAGATATAGATATATATATATATATATATATATATATATATATATATATATATATATATATATATATATATATATATATATATATATATATATATATATATATATATATATATAGATAGATAGACAGATAGATAGATAGATAGATATAGATATAAATATAGATATAGATATATATATATATATATATATATATATATATATATATATATATATATATATATATATATATATATATATGTATATATATATATATATATATATATATATATATATATATATATATATATATATATATATATATTTACATGGAAAAGTGTTGGTATACACGTGGTTACGTACCCTTGAAGGCCATAGAAATTACTCTCTCTTAGTGATGCTCACCTTGACTGTTTAGTTGCGCCCTCGTATAACCTGAGCAGAGGTTTCGGCTACATTCTATGAGCATCGCAAGTGACGTTGACGGTGGAGGGAGTTGTGTTGTGGTATGACACGTTCATACTATAGTCTATTTTTTATAGCGGTGCATATTTTCACCGACTCACAGGGGTGGCCTTTTAGCTCGGAAAGGTTCCTGATACCTGATTGGTCGTTAGTATTTTTGTCCGAACACCTTCATTGTTCTCGAATAATTACCAAGTAATGTGAATCGAAACTTATTCATTAATAGATAGATATTAGGTGAGGAACAGGAATGTGGGAAGATACTAAGCAAAATATTACGAAGAGAGACAATGCAAGACTATTTAAACTGAAAGGAATAGGCCGAACTTTATTACGAAAGAAAAAAAAAACTGTGTCTACTTGTCAGAAGGTATTGTTTTCCCGCCAGGCCGCTACAGGCTGTTCTTTTACCTCCCCATAAGTTCTCACACATATCGGGTTTTATTAATTCCATGTTTTGGGTAAATTCTGGTATTCAAAGAAAGTTTATAATAACATGTTTAACCTCTGCTGAGTGTAATTTATCCCAATTTGTGTTCAAATATGTGAAAAATTACAAAATTACAAAGCTTGCATCCGAAAACAAGCTGCTTTCGTTGACTTCGGCGCATTGTGTTATGAAATTTAGACTTATCAAGACGATTATTTATAATATATTTATTCTTTCTCATTGTTTATTAACAAAACATATATCTGATGGAGAAATATAGGTTAATAAATAAGTTTCAATTCACATTACTTGGTAATTATTCGAGAACAATGAAGGTGTTCGGACAAAAATACTAACGACCAATCGGGTATCAGGAACCTTTCCGAGCTAAAAGGGCACCCCTGTGAGTCAGTGCAAATATGCACCGCAAAAAAAATAGACTGTAGTTGCTGGTGCTGTTGGGAGGAAAAAAAAATAGGAATATGAAGAACCCAATTTTGAGATTTTAGCAAATTGATAATGATAAAGACTAGGCAAACCACGTGGCTTCAATGACTTGTATATTTCCTACTAATCTCTTTTCTAACGTTGGAAGAAGGAATGCATACGTGTGTTAACCTATTCTTGGAAGGTTACGAGACCAAATCATCGAATTTTGATGAAAATTGATGAAAACATTAAATAAGTGTCTCCCTAGAGATGAGTAACTTCAAATGAATAATGGATATTGATTAAAACTGAAGTTAAAAATAAAAAAAAATATATATATATATATATATATATATATATATATATATATATATATATATATATATATATATATATATATATATATATATATATATATATATATATCTATATACCAAGGCACTTCCCCCAATTTTGGGGGGTAGCCGACACCAACAATGAAACAAAAAAAAAAGGGGACCTCTACTCTCTATGTTCCTTCAGCCTAATCAGGGACCCAACCGAGTTCAGCTGGTACTGCTAGGGTGCCACAGCCCAACCTCCCACATTTCCACCACAGATGAAGCTTCATAATGCTGACTCCCCTACTGCTGCTACCTCCGCGGTCATCTAAGGCCCCGGAGGAAGCAGCAGGGCCTACTGGAACTGCGTCACAATCGCTCGCCATTCATTCCTATTTCTAGCACGCTCTCTTGCCTCTCTCACATCTATCCTCCTATCACCCAGAGCTTTCTTCACACCATCCATCCACCCAAACCTTGGCCTTCCTCTTGTACTTCTCCCATCAACTCTTGCATTGTACCTCCAACATCAATATCTATGAATATGCATGTCTCTGTGTATCAGATATAATATTGTAAAAATCTGCAAGCTGTTTTGTGTTGTTATCTGGCGGATAATGAAAAAGATTCAACATTTTGTCATCTTGGAAATCATCTGACCTAATTTGGAGCATTGAAATATTTCGAAGTATTAGTGCTTGGCAATCCAATATGTAAACATGTTGATGTTATATGACTGAGAGATGTCATCGATGCAAATAATATAGGCTGAATGACTCCTTCTTCGATGTTTAAAATTATGTGAAATGTTCAAGGTTATGACGTTAGTTATTTTTAAGGAAATTTTTTCTTTCTAGTGTCTTTTTTTAAGTAATTTCCCCTTCAAATGAGTCCCATTCAGTTTGTTTGGATTTTAAATAATGCGTTTTTGCCGTTTGAGACCCTTTCCTTCTTAAGGATTTCTTCCTCCGATTGTTTTGTCATTTCCTAAACCGTTTTTCCTTATTACAGCTTTTTCCTTTACTCTAGGTTTTACTTTAATGCATTCATTTTACTTCTTTAAAGATACTTTTTTTTTTTTACGCAATCAGTTTACTCTAGAATATTTGGGAGCTAAAAATTTATTTCCTTTTCTGAATCTTACTTTCTTAACTCATGTTTTTCTTCCTCTAAGATGTGAGCTGCTTTTAATTAACTACGTTGACACTCTTCCTTTCTTGTTCCTGCTACGAATATTCTTTGAGCTGTAGTCAAAAGCCATCACACTTCTCTCCTTTTATTCTTATTTCTCTTTCTTTTCCTTCGTCATCTCATAATCTCTATTCTTCTTCTTCTTCTTCTTCTTCTTCTTCTTCTTCTTCTTCTTCTTCTTCTTCTTCTTCTACTTCTTCTTCTTCTTCCTAAAACACTTTCCATGACTCGAAACCCTATGTGTCTTTTACTCCCTTTAGTTTCTTTATTCTTATCGAAACAGTCGAACAATTTCCTTTCTCTTCAAGAGAGCTTTTACGTTTATTGTCTTTTGTTAAGAGCTTCCGAGGATGCGAATAATAATAACATTGGAGTTCCAGGAACTTTGCAAGGATTACTTCGCCTTTTACAAGAGGACCTCGAATTTAGTCATGGGCTTCGTGTTTCTCGACCTTTTGAGAGATGGGAGAATTCTGCATTTCATTAATGTTACGATTTGTCTAATTGAATGTGATTTTCTTATTTTACCTTTCCAACAAGTAAAAGCTTACAAATACAGTTGATTCGTGACCTGTTTGTTTCATCTTTCAATTTTAAAAGAATTCTACTTGAATTTCATATTGATTTTATTGTTTCAAAGATAACGTCTTCCTTTTTACCTAATTGTATGTAGAAGTTCTAACGGAACTCTACCTTTCCCTGTTGCCTTTTGGGGTTTCCAATAACCTTTTCCTTTCATCTGAAGACCTTTCCTTCAAATAAGATTCTTCCTCCGAATGATTCCTATAATTCAGCCATGCATTCTTCAATCATAATGATCGATTTTCTTCCCTAGAGTTCCTTTTTTTGTTTTACAATGAGTTTTATTGCCTGTAACTCCTTACACTTGTTGGTGAATTTTATTCTATTATTATCATTATCATTATTACTAATTAAGCTATAACCCTAGTTGGAATAACAGGATTCTACAAGCCTTAGGACTCCAACAGAGAATGTAGCTTTGTTAGGAAAGGAGATAAGTAAATAAATAAACTATACAGTATAGGAGAAGTAATTAACAACAAATATAAAATATTTCAAGATCTAGAACAACATTAAAATATATCTGACATATATAAACTGTAAAGAGAGACTTTTTTCAACCTATTGATTATAAAAATATTTGCTGAAAGTTTGGACTTCTGCAATTCCACAGATTAGGAAGATAATTCCACAGTCTGTCTTCTAGCTGGAATAAAACTTCTAGAATAATGAGTAGTGTTAAGCATTATGATGCAGAAGGTAAGACTTGGAATTTGCTGCATACTTAGTACTACGTACAGAATGGGACAGTCTGGGAAAATGCGAATACAAACGATAGGCAGAATTAGGAAAAACCTTATGTAACATGCATACAAAACTAACTAAACGATGGTGACAGTGATTAATATTATGATCTCAGCTGAAGACCAGGCAGGAAAACAATACTCGAAAGAATGTAGAATGAATGAACTAAAACTCTTCTTCAAAACAGATTGATTACCAAGAAATCTTAAAAGACTTTCTCAATAATCCAATATCCTGTGTAATTGAAACGGAAACAGAACTAATGTGTTTCTCAAAAGTGAATTTGTTATCAAGAATCACACCTAAACTTTTAAACGAGTCGTATATAGCTAAAAAGACATCATCAATGCAAAGATCTGGAAGCTGAGGGGCCACACTCTTACTTTTAGTTTTGTTTGGGTTCAACTTCATGCCCCATAATTTGCATCATGCACTAATTTTGGCTTGAACTTTATTAAGTGATTTACCAACTCCAGATCTACATTCAGGAAATGCAATTGATGCCAAGACAGAAGCATCATCTGCATATGCAACGGGCTTGTTTTCAGGCCAAGCCACATATCATGCATTCATTGCATAAACAGTAATAGGCTAAAAACAGTACATTGAGGAACTCTCGACTATACAGTCCTATACTCACTATGGTGCCCACCAACAACTATAGTACTATTTGCAATCCATTACTTAAAATTTAAAAATGATGCTAAGAAAAGAAAAAAAAACACCGAGTTCCATCTGGTTCATTTTGAAAATAAGGACCTCATGATTAAAACGATGAAAGGCATTCCTATTTTTCACTATTCAGTTTTTTTTCTTAGTTTTATTTGCAAACTTCTATTCCTTCACTGCAGCTGCTTTTATTCTTCTCTATTAGATTTCCTTAATTGACTCATATCTTCATTTTTTAAGTTACATTTAATTACCTGGATAATTACACTTCTTTCCTTATTCCATTTTTTTTTATATTCCTGTTTGAGGTGTTGTGAAAAGCAAACAATTTAATAATAAAAAAAAATATATCTTCTTCTCTTCTTCTTCTTCTTCTTCTTCTTCTTCTTCTTCTTCTTCTTCTTCTTCTTCTTCTTCTTCTTCTTAAAACCCTTTCCATGAGTCGAGACCCTTTGTGTCTTTTATTCTCTCTTGTCCCTTTATTTTTATCAAAACAGTTGAGCAATTTCCTTTCTTTTTAAGGGAGATTTTACATTTATTGCCTTTTGTTAAGAGCTTCGAAGGATGCGAATAATAATGACATTGGAGTTCCAGGAACTTTGCAAAGAACACTTCGCCTTTTACAAAAGGTCCTTGAATCTAGCCATTGGCCTCATGTTTCCTGACTTTTTGCGAAATGAGAGGGATCCATCTTTCATTCATGTTCGTATTTTCATATCAGTTTTCTTAAATGCAATTCTTTATTTCTAAACCTTTTTACCAAATAGACTCTTTTAAATAAAGCCAAATTGAGACGTATAACATTAACGGGCTAGAATTAATTTTTAAATTTTTGAAATGTTTTCGTTTCATATTTCAGATACTTTTGAAATGGTTTCGCTTCACTACTCTAAATACTTTTTCCATTTTAGGATCTTAAACTATAAGTTGTTTGCCTCGTCATACTTTTCATTTGTTCAATTTGCAATACTTAAATTTGTTTGCCTTGTCATACTTTAACTTGTTTGCCTCACCATAGTTAAATCTGTTTGCCTCGTCATACTTTAATTTGTTTACCTCACAATACTTTGATGTGTTTGCCTCCTCTACTTTACTTAGTTTGCTGTACCATACGAAAATTGGTTGCCTGGTCATACATCAATTTGCTTTCTTCGCCATACTTTAATTTGTTTGCCATGCCATACTTGAATCTGTTTTCCTTTTCATAATTAGATTTTTTTGCCTCCTCATACTTTAATTTATTTGCCTCGTCAAACTTTAATTTGTTTGCCGCGCCATACTTAAATCTGTTTGCCTCATCATACTTAAATTTGTTTGTCTCGCCATACTCTAATCTGCTTGCCTTGCCATATTTTAATTTGTTTGGCTCAACAAACTTAAATTTGTTTGCCACGTCATGCTCTAATTTGTTTGCCTTATCATACTTAAATTTGCTTGCCTCATCATACTTTAATTTGTTTGCCTTACCATATTTGAATTTGTTCTCCTAGTCATACTTTAATTTTTTTGCATTGCATACTTAAATCTATTTGCCTCATCATACTTTAAATTCTATGTTGCACTATACTGAGTTTTATTGCCTCGTCATACTTTATTTTTGTTTTGCCTTGCCACTTAAATTTGTTTCCCGTGCCATACTTTAATTCATTTTCCTCTCCATACTTAAATTTGTTTGCTGTGCCATACTTTAATTTATTTGCCTCGCTATACTTAAATTTGTTTGCTGTGCCATACTTTAATTTATTTTCCTTGCCATACTTAAATTTGTTTGCTGTGTCATACTTTAATTTATTTGCCTCGCCAAACTTAACTTTGTTTCCTGTGCCATACTTCAATTTATTTTCCTTGTCATACTTAAATTTGTTTGCTGTGCCATACTTTAATTTATTTGCCTCGCATTACTTGAATTTGTTTCCTGTGCCATAATCTAATTTGTTTGTTTTGCCATACTTTAATTTTTCTGCCTCGCCAAACTTAATTTTGTTTGCCGTGCCATACTTGAATTTGTTTGCCTCGCCAGTTTAAATTTGTTTACTTTGGCATACTTAATTTTTTTTGTCTAGCTACATCTAAAACCAATGACTAAATTCCTTCAAAATAAAAGTGAGGAATGCAGAGTCTTCCAAAGTAGAGTAAGAATGGAGCAGAGTGCAATCTTGGAAGTTCATCTTTATTCGTCTTCTGAGTAAGAGACAGGATATTAGCTCATCTTTCATCATTCACTGGTCAATTCATTTACATTACTAGGGTTTGCAATAAGCGAGAAAGAGGGAGATAGCGGAGAGGGGTGATGCATTATTCTGCATTGCATACGAAGCGAAAAAAAAAATACTTATTAAATAAATGAAATAAATCTATTCTAATCGGAGCCCGAGGGGACAATATGGTATAAGAACTTACTTTTAGATTGAGGAAAAGAGTAACAGAAAAAGAAGAAAAATTATAGTTTAATCAGACTTCCATTTGAAAAGAGAAAAAACTCCAGAAATAAACCTTGTTAGATAACTTAATGGGATTCATCATCTGTGGAACCTGTTCTCATTTGGGAAACTAAACTACTATTTTACTGAGAGAATAAGTGGATGAAATTATGTCCAACAGAAACTGAAAAAAGAAGAGAAGTTTGAACGATAATATATTAAATCTCTTATTATGAATGAGGTTCTCTACCACACAATTGGAAGAAAAATTCATTATATAAAAAGGTGGAGAGGAAAAGAAATCGTTTAAGGTTCGACTTCAGTGCTGGGAAAATTGGTAACTCTAAGATTTCCAGCAGCTTAGCCGGGAGAAAAAAAAAAAGTCACCCTGTCAGTCATAGAGAAGATTAGAGCTACCATTTACCAATTACCATGGAAAAGGTAATATTCTGGTATAAATGTCTTTTATGGAAGCGGCGATGCCACATCTACCTCTTATAGCTAGACTTTATCCATAATAAATCGAGGGTGAACAACGAATGCAGAAAAGCCTGAAAGCCACATTAAGGGAGGAGGGTCCTTACCGTATACAATCATCCTTTTCGACTCGAACTTTTCGTCGTGGAAGGAGGAGACGCGGCTGGTGTAGAAGCCGGTGAGTTCAGTGGTCGGGTACAAGATCTCAAGGGCGCGGTGCTGCCTCAGCCTGGCTGTACTTGTCCTTGCTGGCCGAGTACTCCAGATTTAGTCGACCCTGCAAGGAGGAGGGAATTCATCTAAGTAATTGCTTTAGAAATTGGCAGTGCTCACAAATGGATCTTATAAAATGTTAACAAATCTTTGTAAATCAAACTAATTACAGTTTCTTGAAAGCATAACAGGCTGTTTTGATAAGACTACAAATTTATACATTTTCTTCATTTATGACAGACAGTTTAAAGTTTCTAAGAATTTATGGAGGGTGTGATTGCTGCCAATATTGAATGGCATTTCCAATTTTCCTGACAGAAAACAGAAATCCTGCTGTATCTTTCTTATCCCAATCAGCTAGAAAATTTTGCCCGTAAAATAAAAAAAGGTCGCAGATCATTGGACTCGTTGGTATTTCGCTATCTGTGGGTCCCATATTCGAGCCACGTTCATGATGGCTTTATCTCATTTGTGAGCTATGTTAGGGGAGGGGGGGGGGAGTTACTGGAGGCACAGTAGATCAATCCTCAGAGTTATCAGCAACTATTATCTGGCTATCCATGGTCCTAGCTAGGGTATATAGAGATGCAGGGGTTAATCATTCGGGTTTTTGCTCAGTCTTGAGAACAATATGTGACTGCTCAATGACCTGTCTCTTGCCTCTGCCGCTCATGAATGGCCTTTAAATCTTTTGACTAGTTACAATCAGAAATGGTACTGTAACAATCATCTTGTTTTAATATTTTTCCTCTAAACCGATCAACGCCAAAATAAATCTCCCTTTTCCTCTCGCAAGTTTGCAAAGCAATTTCATGGAAGCTCTTTTAGACACATACACACACAAGCACACACAAAACACACACGCACACACACACAAAAGAGAACAAAGCTGAGCAGAAAATATTGAAATTTGTTGGAATATTCGGCTGCGTAGTTATTTCACGATTGATAATGACAATAGACATCCAAAAAATAAGTGAAGGTTGTTATTCTTTTCTGACAAATACTGAATATAATTTACTATCGATTGTTTGACATAGATATAAAAAGAAACATGATTCATTAGGGGCCTTTAGATTTCCGAAGCAATGACCTTGACATAATGGGAAAATGGAGACGAGGAAAATAAGGTAATGAAAGCGAAGTTTCAGAAACCTAAACAAGAGCAACTTCGGGGCTGTAAGTTAATAAAGCGCTGCAGGACGTCGAGAGGGAGTTGGTGGTTGGAGGAGGGGAGAGTAGGGAATGGGAAGAGGGGAGGCAGGAGAGGAGAGGGAGGAGGGGGAGGAAGGCTATCCATCCATTTCCACAAATACCCGATAACTTTGTAGCCTCGATAGTTAGCTGAATTGCCTTTGCTTTTGTGGTGAATGGAGATCGAACAAGCTGATCCGAGGACCCAATATTTCTTCCCCCTTTTTTCCCAGGTACAACTATTATTGCTTCTCCTCCTGCTTTTGTTTATTCTTTCTCTTCTTATTTAAAATAATATTTTCCCGAACTATTTTCGGTATCAAAAGATTGGGCGTTAAATGACCATCAAAGATGAAAGGGAGTTTAGTGAAGAGCAGCAACAGGTTAAACATGAGCAGAATAAGTAGAGAAAGGACTAATTAGCCATTTTTATTCGGAAGTAGGGAACTTATCTCAATGGTGTTCAATCCCTGATGTGTAATTGCATATCTAGTGAGTATATGCACTTAAGAGAGACCTCTCAATGGAATATGATCATGTTATTATCATTATTCTCTCTTAAACTTTAATACCTGCAATTAATATTTTAATTGATGACTCCCTCCAAGTATCGAAACTATTCTACACATATAAGATATGTTTCTTTTGTCAATATTTAGAATATAATAAACCCTGGATTAAAATAACATGTTTTGGAGATAAATTGATATGAAATGATAAATGTCATTCTTTCCCTTGTCTTAACGGATTAATAATCTCTCCGTCGTTGGTAGGATTTATTTTTTCTTTGTTTGACATTAATTACTTTGTATTATTTAAAACAAGAGGAAGAAAGTCCCAGAAATAAGCCCTGATAAACATTGCCGAAACAGCAGAAGTTTTGTATAAAATTTCCTTTTAAGAAAAAAAACAATCAAAGGTCTTTTTAAATCTATTTCTGACCTCAAACTGAATCACAAGCCAGTTTCCTCTAAACTAAAAAATCATCCAATTCGGATCGGAAAATCTAACACTTAAAAAAAAAAAAAAAAAAAAAAAAAAAAAAACTTGCCGACTAATATTATGTATATATTCCTCTGACATATAATAATGATGAATATTCATGTATTTAAAGATCGAAAATAAATCCATACTTAGGCCGAGTTCAGCCAATGACAAAGTTTTAACTCTATCGGTTTTAATTACAACCAAAATTACAGTGCTTTTGTAAAATTGTTTACATTTCTGATAATATAATTGTAGATAGGCATTTCTTTTATTTTCAAACATCTAGTTCTCTTTTAAAGATGTCAGTTATAAGGATTTTATTTGCATAATTATGGTATATATTTCTTAGTATATATTTTTCTGCGGTGCAAATTTATCGGAATATCAGTTAGACCAAATAATTGTAGACATCTTACACACACTCCTCCCCACCTCTCTCTCTCTCTCTCTCTCTCTCTCTCTCTCTCTCTCCTGTTAAGTTTCTTGTTATGTATCATAGTTTCTTTTCCATCTATAGTTTTATAAAACATAACCTTGTTTTGGAACCGGATTTAGGAAAAAATTACTGTATAAATGTCTAACACTGCAACACAATCGTTCATCCGAGTAGCCATTGACCGAAGTGAAGTTTCAGGGTTGAGGGTAAATGTACTTACATAAACATTTATATACGTGCAAATACATGCACATTCATTATACACACACACACACACACACACACACACACACACATATATATATATATATATATATATATATATATATATATATATATATATATATATATATATATATATATATATATATGTGTGTGTGTGTGTGTGTGTGTGTGTAAGGATGTGAATGAGAATATTTAATAGCCATAGAAGACTCAACTACCGTACAACTACAATAAGGGATTTAAAAAAAAAAATCTTAGTTATTTCTATAAAAACAAACAGATGGAAGCAAAATACAACTTCTACGAAGCTCTTATCAGCGGACTTGAATTGTTGTTGAAGTGAAGCTTAAAATTTACAAAACCTTCAACGGAGTAAAAGGATCTAACTTTGCCTTTCTTTACTTTCTTAGGAATCGTTTACTTCTCTATCACAGTTTCCCTCCTCCATTAAAACGATTTTTGCTGCAATGGAAAAGGAGGAAAAATGTTGTTTCTGTTCAGGATAAGAAGGAAAAAGGCAATAAAAGCGAAAGTATTCAACGCAAGACCGAGGAGTTTATGTGAGATGTGGAATAGGAAAACAAGCCTTTAAAATTGGTCAAACGTGATATGTGTGACGGAAATGATTTCGTGAATGTTGTCAAAACTATGTTTCCGAGAGAGAGAGAGAGAGAGAGAGAGAGAGAGAGAGAGAGAGAGAGAGAGAGAGACTTGATTGAGCTGCATTAGCCAAAAGGGAAGTTGATAGTTGACGCAAAAATGATCCTTTGCTACGAACGGTGAAGATAGGATCCATGGCAAGGGATTTGTCTCAACTGTGATTACATAAACACACATTTAAACACATGAATATAAGCTTCAAGTACATAAGTATTTGGGTTCTAGCATTTGTTATTAAGAGATAAAATACATAACTTTTACAACATAGATAATTTAAACTAAAGTATCATTGTTCAGACTTTCAAAAACATAACATGAAAGTAAAAACTAGAGTCAGAGGTCATGGGTATATTATTATGTGAGAAAGAAGATTCGATATGAATAAATGGAGTTAGTTTTCTCTTTAATAACTGACAAATGATTTGTGACAAAAATTAACTTCATTCTTTGATTTTATGTTAATAGACATGTTTGTCGATAAAATTGACATTGGAATAAAAATAGCCTTCATAATAAGCTAATAACAATAGAGTTCAAGTTAGCTTGCTACATTTAAAGACTTTTTGACATGGAGTTCGATGACATCACAATGTAAAAGAAAATATTGGTAGGTCATGGTTTTTATTTATATATGCGTTGCTTGCCGTACGTGCATCACATGCCGCCCCACACCAAAATCAAATATGCATGTGAAGGAGCCTTGTCTTTCAGGAATTTCATAAGTTAGGCAGTCAATGAAAAACTAATCTTTTTTATCAAGAACGTTTAGGAGGAAAGATATAAAAGTACGACGGATGAAAACGAATAGACCTGTATATCTGTATATGGGACTATAGGTGATGATTTGCAAGTTTCGGTTCGCAGAGAGACGTGTGTTGCTTTGTGTAAGGTATTTCAGTATGTGCTGCTATGCTGGGGGTTTATAAGTCTCACAGCAGGAGGTAGCTTCACCACAACATATGTAGACGCTGGAGACTATTGGAGGAGCTAACGGAAGGAAAAAAAAATTCCAGAGAGACGACCAACTGGTCGCCATATAACATTTCTGCTGCTGAGACATCCACGGGGTCCTGAAAAGTAGTCCTCTGTCTGAGGAGGACCCAAGGAAGTTGTGGAAACCAGCTGGAGTCATTTCAGTGGGACATCAAAACTGTTTTGAGGATTCATAGCAAATGTTCTACAATTCCATTTGCTGCAGGGTTGTAAGTAGTGTGATATAGGATGATACCGAGAAGAAGGCTTAATGATGTCCACAATCGAGAG
>NC_090730.1:41344043-41364043 GCF_036898095.1 Palaemon carinicauda
ATATACAAACCTTGAGACCGTTTGTATTCTCAGTGTATACTTATGTTTGTTCATACAATATATGTTACCTTGAGGCCCCTTTTCTACCATCTAAAATGACTCTTCCCAGCAGGGGGCAGGAAGCACTAACATTGTTATGTTTAGTGATAATGACGGATAATGGTAACGTTATTTGTATCAATTGGCCCTTTTGTCCGTAGAAATATTGTCCCGAGGTTAAGGCACTGATGGAAATCCACAGATACATTAATTCTCTGGTATGCTTCCATCAGGACGTCATGGCTTGAGCCCAAAAACGGATTTTGAGCGAAGCGAAAAATCTATTTTGGGTGAGATGGCCGTCACGTCCTGATGGACCCACCCTTCTTTTCTAAAGAAAAGATCTTCACAGTTTTCCTCCCAAACTACTGTATCTGTAGCACCATGCTCAACGCTACAAGGAATGACCGCCATATGGATATTGGAGCGGTTGTTATACTCAATAGTAGTAGAGGAACTAGGGTAACCTTGATGCGGCTCCCCTTCTAATTCTGCCATGTATCCCCCTCGAAGCGTAAAGGCTATTCGGGGTGCAGATTGCCATGTGGCGTGTCGAGAATATGTCCCCTGATTTATATGCGATATCCTTGAGAGTAAACCTTAAGGGTACTCGCGCCAGAAGTTAGAATTCTGTGAAACCTTAAGTTTAATTCTCTGGGAATATCACTGTAGTCATATATACCTTTAGGAAGCTACTAAAGGAACATTCCGGGCTATGGTGCTTCATGCGAAGAAATCTCATGATTATGTTTGGAAAATTATAAGTATAATTTAAATTGTTTGCCAATAAAAGATGTTTTGGAACCTTTGAAACAAGTAAGTCAGAGTAGCTACGCACTTTGAAATCCAAAACCGACCAACATAAAAATAAGAAGTCCTTTTGGATAATTTAAATCTGATTAAGAAAAATTACGCCAAATAAATAATGTAGACATTCTAAGGCGGATATTCTAACAAGAAAAAAATTAACAGAGGAAGAAAGAATTGATGAGAGAAATTAATTGGTCAACCTCTCGTTAAAATTAGAAACTGATGAAGCGATCATAACATTCTGAAATGATGACGAGATAGATGAGGTTATCAGAACTGAACGTCAAACCTCATTTCTTGATAAGAAAGATTCAAAAGATGCGGTCACCTATTAAATTAATGATAATTAAAATCTAGGGAAGTATTCAAATGGAAAAAAAAAAAAGATTCGCTACTTTTAATTAATGTGAGAACTTCAACAGAAAGTGAGGGCGTAAAAACACCCTCCCGAAAGAGTGCAGATTTGCAGGAGGTAAATAAAAGCAGAAGCTGAGGAATATGCCGAAAGGAAAAATACATTGACTCGACTGCATATTTGAGTTTACACGACGTCAGATTCCGATATTTCAGTCGAAAAAATGTAAGTTCTAAACTGATAAATATTCCAGCCAAATCCGACAATTCGTTAATGTCTGTTTATCTTTAGTCCAGCTTCAGAAATTCTTTGGAAATGTGACGGTTATGCATTTGGAACATGGATGCACTGCTCGTTTAAATCTCTAATTAGCGATTATAGTTCGCTCTTCAAAGGGAACCGGAATTCTGGTTGGTATACATGATTTGGGAAACAGGGGATTTTTATCATTTCTTTTATTTTCTTTATTTCTCTTTTTACCCGAATAAAACAAGGGATGGGAATAATTTGCAGCAATATTCTATGAATTCCGGAAAGTTTTTTCTTGAAATAATACTAAAGAAAAAAAGCACAGGTAAGACTTACGATATTAGAATCGTTACAGATTATTTTTTTTTAAATCTAAACTAAAAGGATTCGACAACAGCTGAAATATGGGAAATTTATATAAAAAGAAACTCACAATACAAGCACCACGTTTATTCACATACTTTTTTACAAAGAAAATTAATCAGGTTGCTTCTTCTTTTACTTTTAGTGACAAACATCAAATGTTAATTGATAACAGGGAACAGAGTGGAGAGTACAGCAAAATACTATACTTAATGGAACGTTGTAGAGTTTTCTGTAACTACTTCAGGCTTGAGCACATCGCAGAAAGGCGGCTGCAGTTCAGATGAAGCTGGCACGATGATTTTGGACTCGATGTCACAGGAACCCCTCCTTTGACATCGATGGACAGCAGCAAGGTCTATATATGTAAGGTCGGCCAGACAGCGGTACGATTTAAGCCACTTCTGCGCATGACGTCACTGAGGCCATAGAGTTAAAGGAACCCTTGCGTATTTACTTATGTTTATATACTCTTTACCCTTTTCTTATCAAATTATTTTCTTATTTGATATCGTCTCTCTCTCTCTCTCTCTCTCTCTCTCTCTCTCTCTCTCTCTCTCTCTCTCTCTCTCTCTCTCTATTAGAAATTGAATTATTTTCTTTCTTATATAAAAGCATAATTAAGATATAATTTACAATTTCCAGTACATAATTTTTTTAATATAAATGAAATATAATTTGGAGGTTCACAAATAAGTTATGAATTTATTTACAATATTTCTATTATACAATTCTCAAATATAAATGAAATATAATTTGCAGGTTCATGAATAAATAAATAATTTACTTACAAAATCTTTAAAAAAATTCATATATTTCCTATTCATACTTCTACAATCTCTTGACTTTTTTTTTTACTGAAATCAATTTTTCTGTCTAAATGTCTAATTCTGTAGAATGCAGATATTTTGCAAAGAAATATATAACATCAGCCGGTTAGGCAATTCCAGCAAGTTTCATCTCATCAGCAAGAGTTCTTATACAATTATTTCCCGCTCTTAATTTTTCACCATGGACAGCTAAAATGATTTTTCTCATCTTGCTTAATAGGGAAAAAAAAGAATCTGTGGGTACATGAAGACCACCTTTGTTCATTACATCTGTCCAGCATTTATCATCTGCAACAACACCTGACCTTTCTTATCCTTATTCAGGATATTTCAATGAAAATGTTTTAACTAAATAACCTCTTATATACCTCAAAGATTCCTTCTCTGTTACAGAACTAAGTGTATTTGCAGGTATTTCATTCTCTTTGCGTGTTTCAGTTAATTCAAGAATCTCATCACCTTCTATCCATGATTCTTGATTAAATTCAGTATCTCTTAAGACACATTTCCAAGGCAATTTCTCGTTCTTTATCTGATATTTTCCTTTGTATAGATGAACACTTGGACACTAATGTTTTAGACAAGCAGTCTTTGTTTTCATCGCATCTAGTACTGTTACACTTTTCACTTATCAGTGCTACTCCTTTCCTAAACAAATATTTTTTCAGTCTGTATTTGAAATTTACTGCGTTAGGATGATCATGTGGGCCACTCATCTGCCTAATACAAGCAAATAAATGCTCCAGACTGTCTTGATAAAGCCTCCTTGTCAGGATATAATAGACTTTATAAGACATCTTGAGCATTTCAAACAACATTGAAGAGAGTAGTAAGATAAAAATTATTCCTTTTTGAAATTGATCGAGATGATAGGGATGTTTTTTTTTTTTTTTTTTTTTTTTTTTTTTTTTTTTACTAGCAATCCGTTGATTTTATTACTGAAAACTTTTATCACTCGTATTTTTGACATTATGTCAATCACTTTCTTCATAACACTTGTCTGATACTCCAAATTTATACCGAAACCACATCGAGTTGGTTTGTTGCCTTTCATGGATGAAGTATTCATGATGTCAAACCATTCATCCATTAACAGTATGAACTGACCGGTTGCTTCCTATTCATTATTCTTGAAAAACTTTCCACCTAGAAAACTAAGAGAATTGCCGCAACTTCTTGACAGCAACTGTGCAGCATATCTAACACGCTGCCGTTCTGACCCTTGAACGTTTAAGTGAATCTGACTTATTTTGTATGCCAATCCATACTGTTTTAGATTCCATCACCATTTCTTTTATCGGATGATCGGAAATTCTATCTACGTTCGGAAACGTGAACCCAAAATCTAGAATATTATTCCTGACTAACTTGAGTAAATGAGGAGCATTTGAAAAAAGGAATATTTGTCTGTCTGCACTTGAATTCTGGATAGATGTTTTCGTACATAAAGGGTCGATTCCAATCTTTTTTTCCATAACCTAAGATTGCAGGGCCCTAAATCATGCACTATTGCCACCACTGGATAACCTGCATATTCCACTTCCTTTATCAAATCAATTATTTTTCCCGCATATAGGATTCGTCAAAATCAAAATATATTGGTTGTTTCCATTTACCTATCAGCACTCTGAACATTACCACTTGCACTCTCATATGTGGTTTATATAATATGTCAGTGCTCTTGTCATAACACCATTCACTCATTATAATCATCTCGTCAAATGACAACACAGTTAATCGTTCTCGTTCACTAAAAGTTTCAGAATTCGACTTCATCAAAGCCAACACTGATGATAGGATTCATTGTTCACCTTTGTCTTGGCCAGGATTAATAATCCTGGGCTTGGTGGGACTGACGTCACTAACCTGGACCTTTAAATTATAATCTGCGCGCCGGCTGACCTTACATCCTATTAATCAGTACTCTACCATACAATTTTCCAACTATATATATATATATATATATATATATATATATATATATATATATATATATATATATATATATATATATATATATATAATATATATATATATATATATATATATATATATATATATATATATATATATATATACATATATATATATATATATATATATATATATATATATATATATATATATATATATATATATATATATATATATATATATATATATATATGTATATATATATATATATATATATATATATATATATATATATATATATATATATATATATATATATATATATGTGTGTGTGTGTGTGTGTGTGTGTGTGTGTGTGTTATGAACTGCCTTAATGGTTCAACAGGTTCTTTTAAAATACTAAAAGAATTGGGACTGGAATGAACCGATGGACTACAACAACCACAGGGGTGGTTATTAGGATAATACTAAAGTGTCTTAGCCTAGTTTATTATACACAAATATATACAATAATTACAAGTGAGTACAGGTAATGGGAAGCACAGTCCTTGAATGATGAATACCATAAATTCAAATAACATTACAATAAAAAAACAGAAAACAACGTTCTAACAAATGGTAAATAAAATAAGCACTATTCATTAACAACAAAAAAATAAAACACATTAAGCAGCAACAATGACAAATTAATAAGATAATTTTCTCATTATTAATAAAATTAAGAAGAGCCCATACACTGGCTCTTCCAACATATAAACATCCACAAACAATCCCTGATCCTCGAGGACGTCCATCGAACACTACACGAACGACCACGATAGTGTCGATACGACTGCCACTTTGCTGCCACTGAAGAATAACTCTTCAAAACCATCTCGACTTCGAGGGCTAGGTTGAGGACAAGTCACCATCAACTAGGAGATACTCCAAAGCTGTGTCTGCTGCTTTTTCTCGACTGCATCACGAGAACTGGTCCATCTGGCTTCCCAAACCTGACTGATCCTTGCCACTCACATTGTGACAAAAGTAAAGAAAGACACCCACCTTAACAAAAAAAAGGACAGTTAAAAAAAAACTGAAACTAGGGTGTTTCAAAGTCAAACAACCCAACACCTCCACACTCAAAAAAAAAAAAAAAGAAATCAGAATTTTTTTTTTCCAGATCACTCTCTCACCCACCCTCAAAGATGTCACAGAACCACCAGCCATAACAGACCCAATCCTGTCACGGTCGCCAATGTTATGAACCGCCTTAATGGTTCAACAGGTTCATTTAAAATACTGAAAGAATTAGGACTGGAATGAACCGATGGACTACAACAACCAAAGGGGTGGGTATAAAAGATAATACTAAAGTACCTTAGCCTAGTTTATTATACAAAAATATATACAATAATTACAAGTGAGTACAGGTAATGAGAAGCACATTCCTTGAATGATGAATACCATAAATTCAAATAACATTACAATAACAAAAACAGAAAAACGACGTTCTAGCAAATGTTAACACGTTGACTGCGATGTGCTCCACATATGGTTCACAGAGGACTCACTGAATGAGCGATGTGTACCCTATGTGGTACACATGCTAAGAATTATATATTTTTTTCAAGTATCAAAATTTTATCAAAATGGGCATTTTTTTTACCAAAATATTATTGTAATATATTGGAAATTGATTACAATAAACTAGAACATTAACTAAACACTTTATTTATTACTGAAAATAATCTTCACATGCTAGCAAAAGGAGCATATATTTTTTTTAATTCTTTCTTTCTTTCAGTAAAAAAAAATAGAAAACCTTATCATTAGATCAATAAAAATGCTATCCTTTTAACCCTAGATTATATTTATGTAAATTCGATAGAAAAATAAATCAGTTTGGTAAACATTTTACTTCTGAAAGAAATAAGTGTCCTTTTCTTGGTGAAAAAATATCAATGTATGATGAAGGAAATCATGTAGTATTTAGAGTACAAGTATAAAATTAATTTTTTTTTTTCTGTTTTGCTTCTACATAAGAAAAACCAATAAAATACACAAATTTATATTCTTCAAACTGAATGTTTCAAGTTGAAACAACTGAGAAGGTTTACCCTCACAACTCTCACATTATGTGCTTACTCTTCGTACTTTCTTTTGAGCTACAGAACTTCCTTTATTTTGTGACAGTATCTCATAACAGGAACGACAAAGCCTTCTTGTCTTAGCTTTGGGGCCAGTAGCTTCAGTCAGGGAATGTTTTCTGTATGCATATGTACGCTTTTGCGTATATACAGTGTGTATATATATAATATAAAGGAATAAGTAGAAATGACAGAGAAGGTAATACTTACATACATACACATACATACATACATACAAACACACATATATATATAGTATATAAATATATATATATATATATATATATATATATATATATATATATATATATATATATATATATATATATATGTATGTATGTATATATATATATATATATATATATATATATATATATATATATATATATATATATATATGCATACATACATACAGTAAATATACATACATACATATGGTACTAAAAGGAAGGCAAGAATTCAAGTATTCTCTGGGATGTTACTTTTTCATCATATTGGGACAATGGGTAATTTGTATATCAGTCTGTATATGCATGTATATATATATATATATATATATATATATATATATATATATATATATATATATATATATATATATATATATATATATATATATGAACTACCCATTTTGTGTGTATGTGTCATTCCTTTTTCTGTTACTTCCTTTATCTAATTTTCTAATATTTTATATTATAATACATTCTCTTATACAGACATAAGGAAGAGTTCTTGTCCACATTTTATTCCTCTCTCGCAGAAGTGTGAATATATGTATGTATATACGTGGATAGACAGGTACAAAAAGATGGGCTACCATATACAGATGGACAGATATATATGAATAACTGAAGACCTAAATAATTTACTTGTATGTAAATACTTTTATCTATGCAAAATATAAATTTCTATTGCCAAAAATACAGACTGTATATATGTTTCCTAATGTGTGTCTGTAAATTGTATGTCCATCTTATATGTATTATATTCAAGTGTATGTTTATATATATATTCCTATATACACACGTGTGTACTACAAATTTTATGTGCATATATGAAAACATACAAAGGTGTTATATATGTGTGTGTCACACTGAGTATGAGCCATGTTTGGTACATGTTGCATACGGTAATTCCCTAGATCAGTCTGAGCGATATGCACCATAACTGAACATCCAAAGTGTGACCATATTCGGCACACAACGCCAGCAGAATTATCTCTAATCGTTCTGGGCGACTTGAGCCATATATGACCACATCTATTATGTCCATATTAGGTACACAACGCCTGTAATGAAGACTTTTATTATGTCAGGCGAAGTGTACCACATAAAGTCACGCTTTTTACACTGGCTGAGCACTCGGCTTACCTTACGGATACACCATAACAATTCTCACGTCAATAGCTAGCTGGTTACTGATTTTAATTGGGGTTAAAGATAACGCCCATTGGGCCGTTTCACACCATTGCCAATCGCAGTCAATGTGTTAAATAAAATAAGCAAAATTCATCAACAACAAAATATAAAACACATTAAGCAGCAACAATGAAAAATTAATAAGAGAATTTTTTCATTATTAATAAAATAAAGATGAGCCCATACACTGGCTCTTCCAACATATAAACATCCACAAACAATCCCTGATCCTCGAGGACGTCCATCAAACACTACGGGAACGACCACGACAGTGTCGATACGACAGCCACTTTGCTGCCACCAAAGAATAACTCTTCTAAACCATCTCGACTCTGAGGGCTAGGTTGAGGACAAGTCACCATCAACTAGGAGATACTCCAAAGCTGTGTCTGCTGCTTTTTCTCGACTGCATCATGAGAACCGGTCCATCTGGCTTCCCAAACCTGACTGATTCTTGCCACTCACATTGTGACAAAAGTAAACAAAGATACCCACCTTAACAAAGAAATGGGCAGTACAAAAAATTGAAACTAGGTTGTTTCTAAGTCAAACTACATAACACATCCACACTCAAAAAAAAAAAAAAGAAAAAAAATCAGAATTTTTTTTTTCCAGATCACTCTCTCACCCACCCCCAAAGATGTCACAGAACCACCAGCCATAACAGACCCAATTCTGTCACGGTCGCCAATGTTATGAACCGCCTTAATGGTTCAAAAGGCTCTTTTAAAATACTAAAAGAATTAGGACTGGAATGAACCGATGGACTACAACTGCCAATGGGGTGGGTATAAAAGATAATACTAAAGTACCTTAGCCTAGTTTATTATACAAAAATATATACAATAATTACAAGTGAGTACAGGTAATGGGAAGCACAGTCCTTGAATGATGAATACCATAAATTCAAATAACATTACAATAAAAAAAACAGAAAACAACGTTCTAACAAATGTTAAATAAAATAAGCAATATTCATCAGCAACAAAAAATAAAACACATTAAGCAGCAACAATGACAAATTAATAAGAGAATTCTCTCATTATTAATAAAATAAAGACGAGCCCATACACTGGCTCTTTCAACATATAAACATCCACAAACAATCCCTGATCCTCGAGGACGTCCATCGAACACTACCTGAACGACCACGAGTGTCGATACGACAGCCACTTTGCTGCCACCGAAGAATAACTCTTCAAAACCATCTCGACCTCGAGGGCTAGGTTGAGGACAAGTCACCATCAACTAGGAGATACTCCAAAGCTGTGTCTGCTGCTTTTTCTTGACTGCATCACGAGAACCAGTCCATCTGGCTTCCCAAACCTGACTGATTCTTGCCACTCACATTGTGACAAAAGTAAACAAAGACACCCACCTTAACAAAGAAAGGGGCAGTTAAAAAAATATTGAAACTAGGTTGTTTCAAAGTCAAACAACCTAACTATATATATATATATATATATATATATATATATATATATATATATATATATATATATATATATATATATATATATATATATATATATATCTTCTCAAGACTTTCACTTTTTCAGACACACGTGACATGCTGTCAGTCCCGAAAGATCTCTGTAATACGTCATTTACTTTTACTTTTAGTGGTTTATTTCTCGCCCTCCATCAGACACTAAGTCTGTTCAGGCAGGCCTTGATATGTGAAAAAAATTTCTTTCCAGTTTATATTTTGCTCTGTATCTTTTCAGTTATTCGCTAGCATTTGTATTCAGGCTTAATAGTTTTGTAATCGCTATTATAACTCTTTCCAGTGAGATAAGTCTTCAGGTTTTTCTTGAAAGCTGCCACATTATTGCTATTCTTGACATCAAGTGGAAGGTTGTTGAAGAGTCTCGGTGCAGCATAACAAAAAGTTCTGCCTCCTATTGCATGATTCACACTAATTTCGAATAGTCTATATGGATCACCAGCATGTCTAACTCTTACAGCAGCGCTAGTAGCTTGAGGGTAGGGGACCGTGCAATCACGAAGATATTTAGGCTTATCACCTGTAAGTGCCTTGTGAGTCAACAAACAAATCTTTAAATTCAAATTTAGCCTTAACAGGTAACCAATGTAGATCGATCAGTGCAGGATTTATTCTCTTCCGAAATTTAATGCCTTTTATCAGTCTAGCTTCCCAAATCTGACTGATTCTTGCCACTCACATTGTGACAAAAGTAAACAAAGACACCCACCTTAACAAAAAAAAGGACAGTTAAAAAAAAAATTGAAACTAGGGTGTTTCAAAGTCAAACAACCTAACACCTCCACACTCAAAAAAAAAAAATAAGAATTTTTTTTCCAGATCACTCTCTCACCCACCCCCAAAGATGTCACAGAACCACCAGCCATTAGAGACCCAATCCTGTCACGGTCGCCAATGTTATGAACCGCCTTAATGGTTCAACAGGTTCATTTAAAATACTGAAAGAATTAGGACTGGAATGAACCGATGGACTACAACAACCAAAGGGGTGGGTATAAAAGATAATACTAAAGTACCTTAGCCTAGTTTATTATACAAAAATATATACAATAATTACAAGTGAGTACAGGTAATGGGAAGCACAGTCCTTGAATGATGAATACTATAAATTCAAATAACATTACAATAACAAAAACAGAAAACAACGTTCTAGCAAATGTTAAATAAAATAAGCAATACTCATCAACAACAAAAAATAAAACACATTAAGCAGCAACAATGAAAAATTAATAAGACAATTTTTTCATTATTAATAAAATAAAGATGAGCCCATACACTGGCTCCTCCAACATATAGACATCCACAAACAATCCCTGATCCTCGAGGAGGTCCATCGAACACTACCTGAACGACCACGACACTGTCGATACGACAGCCACTTTGCTGCCACCGAAGAATAACTCTTCAAAACCATCTCGACCTCGAGGGCTAGGTTGAGGACAATTCACCATCAACTAGGAGATACTCCAAAGCTTTGTCTGCTGCTTTTTCTCGACTGCATCGCGAGAACCGGTCCATCTGGCTTCCCAAACCTGACTGATTCTTGCCACTCATATTGTGACAAAAGTAAACAAAGACACCCACCTTAACAAAGAAAGGGGCAGTTAAAAAAATATTGAAACTAGGTCGTTTCAAAGTCAAACAGCCTAACTATATATATATATATATATATATATATATATATATATATATATATATATATATATATATATATATATATATATATATATATATATATATATATATATATATATATATATATATATATATATGTATATATATATATATATATATATATATATATATATATATATATATATATATATATATATATATATATATATATATATATGTATATATATATGTATATATATATATATATATATATATATATATATATATATATATATATATATATATATATATATATATATATATATATATATATATATATATATATATATATATATATCGTTTCTCAAGACTTTCACTTTTTCAGACACACGTGACATGCTGTCCGTCCCGAAAGATCTCTGTAATACGTCATTTACTTTTACTTTTAGTGGTTTATTTCTCGCCCTCCATCAGACACTAAGTCTGTTCAGGCAGGCCTTGATATGTGAAAATAATTTCTTTCCAGTTTATATTTTGCTCTGTATCTTTTCAGTTATTCGCTAGCATTTGTATTCAGGCTTAATAGTTTTGTGATCGCTATTATTACTCTTTCCAAAGAGATAAGTCTTCAGGTTTTTCTTGAAGGCTGCCACATTATTGCTATTCTTGACATCAAGTGGAAGGTTGTTGAAGAGTCTCGGTGCAGCAAAAAAAAAAAAGTTCTTCCTCCTATTGCATGATTCACACTAATTTCGAATAGTCTATATGGATCACCAGCATGTCTAACTCTTACAGCAGCGCTAGTAGCTTGAGGGTAGGGGACCAAGCAATCACGAAGATATTTAGGCTTATCACCTGTAAGTGCCTTGTGAGTCAACAAACAAATCTTTAAATTCAATTTTAGCCTTAACAGGTAACCAATGTAGATCGATCAGTGCAGGATTTATTCTCTTCCGAAATTTAATGCCTTTTATCAGTCTAGCCGCCCAGTTTTGCATATTTTGAAGCTTTCTTAGTAGTGTATTGGGCAATTTATCGTACAGAAAATTGCAATAATCAAGCCTTGATATTACATGACTCATCACTAAAATTTTTGTACCGCCCTCTGTGAAATATTTTCTAATAAATGCTATGTTTCTCAGGTGATAGTTACACACTTTCACTGTATTCACTATTTGATCCCTCATTGACAAATTACAATCTATCAGTACACCCAAATTTTTCACAACAGGCACAATCCTAACGTCAGCGTCACCAATTTTTATACTTTGAAATAACTGGTAATTCTTCAAAGCCACCTTTATGCCAAAAAACATACAATCTGTTTTAGCATCATTTAATTTAACCCTGGAACGGTACGGTGGGTCGTCCGCGACCCCGAGCGTCAAAAAAAAAGAGGTTTTTCTCACATGACTCACCCCCGTGACTGAATTTGTGGGTGATCAACCTGCAGTAGGTGTCTCGCCTACACGCTCTAGTAGTGTCCAGATGTGCATTGCTGTAGCTCTACTCCTTCCCCGATTTCTGAGACTCGTCGGGGTCGAGCGCGACCGAGTTTACCCTTCTAAGGTAATTTGCATAATTATCAAAGTTATTTCGTATTATGAAATTGTCGTAGAATGGTGCAACTTGTATAGGTTATCAGTTGTGGAAAGTCTTGGTGGATTATTTGGCTACCATGTGCATGATTTTTTTTTTTAGTTAAAATGTCGTTCATCACCACGAGGACCATTTTACCGTGAGTGCCCCTTTTTCCTTTTCTTTCATTTTTTGGGCAAGTCATTTTTCCGTAAGATATTGCCAAATAGTGTCGTAAAACTTTTGCTTTTTTAGTGCTGGAAAGTGTGTCTAGATGATCTGGCTACCCATGCGTGACTTTGTTTTTGTCAGATACGACGTAATTATTGGTATATTGGGTATTTAACTGCGGTTGCCAATTTCTGTTTATTTTCAATATTTGTAAAAATTTACTACGTAGTAAGGAATTGCCGTATATTATTGATTTTTTTTTCATGTTTATGTGTTAGAAAGTGTGCCTTGATGATTGGGCTAACACCTGCATGTCTTTTTTTTTATCTGAGATGCCGTATATTAGAATGTTGGGCATTTTTCCGCGAGTGCCCCTTTTTATTTGTTTTGCATTTTTTTGCATAGTCATGTTACCGTAAGGAATTGGCAAGTAGTGTCGCAAAACTTATATTTTTATAGTGTTGGAAAGTGTTTCTAGATGATCTGGCTACCCATGCCTATCTTTTTTTAGCCAGATATAGCGTATATATAGGTATGTGTTCGATTTTCCTGTGATTGCCATTTTTTCGTTTTTTCCCATTTCTTTCAAAATTACTACGTACTAAGGAACTATCACAGAGTAATGATTCATTTAGATGTTTATTTGTCGGAAAATGTGCCTTGATGGTTTGCCTAGCACGTGGCTGAAATTTTTTTTTTCTGAAATGCCGTATATTAGAATGGCCATTTTTCCGCAAGTGCCCCTTTTTATTTGTTTTGCATTTTTTTGATTAGTCATGTTACCGTAAGGAATTGGCAAGTAGTGTCGCAAAACTTATAATTTTATAGTGTTGGAAAGTGTTTCTAGATGATCTGGCTACCCATGCCTATCTTTTTTTTTAGCCAGATATGGCGTATATATAGGTATGTGTTCGATTTTCCTGTGATTGCCATTTTTTCGTTTTTTCCCATTTCTTTCAAAATTACTATGTACTAAGGAACTATCACAGAGTAATGATTCATTTATATGTTTATTTGTCGGAAAATGTGCCTTGATGGTTTGCCTAGCACGTGGCTGAATTTTTTTTCTGAAATGCCGTATATTAGAATGTTGGCCATTTTTCCGCGAGTGCTCCTTTTTATTTGTTTTGCATTTTTTTGATTAGTCATGTTACCGTAAGGATTTGGCAAGTAGTGTCGCAAAACATATAATTTTATAGTGTTGGAAAGTGTTTCTAGATGATCTGGCTACCCATGCCTATCTTTATTTTTAGCCAGATATGGCGTATATATAGGTATGTGTTCGATTTTCCTGCGATTGCCACTTTTTCGTTTTTTCCCATTTCTTTCAAAATTACTACATACTACGGAACTATCACAGAGTAATGATTCCTCTAGATGTTTATTTGTCGGAAAATTTTGTTTACTTCTTTTTTGATTGAATATCATCAAATTTTTTTAGCTAAAATATTATATTGTTTTACATTTTTTTTTTCGATTTTATTTCCCTTCAAAAATTTTTTTTTGGGTCAGAATTCTAATTTTATAGTCGTAAAATAATCGACAATTATCCAGCAACCCACCATAGAATTTTTATGCATATCCAAGAATAATCAGATTAGTAAATAACACCTTGAAATTGACATACCCTTCCTACATTTCAAGTGGCAAATTAGGGAGTCTGAGTCAGTGTGGTTGGCGGCCATTTTGTGGACATATCCGAAGCGTAAGTTGCCCTATCTATATATATTCTTGTTCCCTATAGAATTTGTGATATTTTGGTATATTTTTACCTGCATAAATATCATATTATATATTAAATATATGTATTTATTTACGAAATTTCTAAGTACTCAAAAAATTACCTTTAGATATGGCCCCTGATATAAATGTAATTTACAAAATAATGAAGATTTTTTTTAAATATTTCTATTTTAGGATAACATATGTTTATTCCCTAAAAAAATTAGCCACTTCCTATTTCATTTGGGTACCCCAAAAAATTCATGAAATTTGGACAAATTATTTTGGCCAAAAAAAGTTACCCTTTATTTCTCATTTCAGATCTTCACCTCCATGGGTCTGACTTCATCCAAAATACATCAAGATGTGTCCTAAACATTCAAGAATCAATTCCTAAAAGGATTTGTGTATATATGCATAAAAAAAAAATTATGAATTTTTATGTAAGGTCTTTTTTTCTACTTAATTTTTAAAAATATTTATAATAAATAGATTTTCTGCAGATGAGTAGTATTTATCTTTACAGTTGTTTTAAGCATTCATTGAAGTTTTTTTGGGCAAAAGAAAAAGGAGGTTACTGCAAAAACTGATTTTTCAAGAATTTTTTTTGGCGTCGGGGTCACGCGTCCGAGTATACCCTTAAAGGGGTGTCCTAGGAGCGTACCTATCCAGGGTTAAGCTTTTTCCTCTGCATCCATGTTTTTATTTCAGTAATTATCTCATCATTTTTTTTTTTTGTATCTTGTGTTGTTGAAATTGAAGGGTAGAACTGAGTATCATCTGCATATAGTTTAAAGTCCACTTTTTGTTTTTTCAAGATATGTGATAGCTCGATAGTATATATGTTGAACAAGATAGGGCCCAGAACACTACCCTGTGGTAGACCTTTCATAAGAATTCTCTCCCTAGATCGGTGTCCAGAAACTTCTACAATAGCCTTCCTGTTCGTTAAGTAGCTTCGCAAAAATTCCAGTGCTTCCTCAGTCACTCCAATGGACTTTAAGTCATCAAGTAAGTACTCGTGCACAACAGTATCGAAAGCAGCACTAGGATCTAACATAATCAAAATTCCACACTTTCCCTCATCAAGAAGACCTATCATATCATTCATTATTGAGCATAAGGTAGTTTCTGTAGAGTGATTAGCTCTGTAGGCCGATTGATTTTCCGGGAATACCTCTAACTCATCAATATGCGCCCATAATTGCTCACTTAAAATATTTTCAATAAGCTTCGACATGTAGGATAAATTTGAAATGGGCCTATATGAATTTAGTTCGTTTACATCACCTTTTCCTTTGTATATTGGTTTGATCAACGCAGTTTTTTCACAGCTAGGAAAACTGGACTATGCTATACTTAGGTTAATTATATTTAGGTAAATATTATGTACAACTTGCTTGTTTGGAGCTTCACTTATTGAACTATTTGGGAAAGGGTCGTTTCCACAATATGTATTCTTCATCTCTCTCATAACCTTTAACAAGTCACGCATATTTATTTCCTTAATTTTTTTTTAACTTCTCACCCTCCTTTACTGGCATAACTGACTGTCCTTCTAGCTGATTTTGGGGGAAACCTCTATAAATTTTATCAATTTTTTCATTTGAAGAATATAGCATCTTCCTCTGCACAGACATTTTCAGGCAAGACATCCACAGTGGAACTCACACGCTTTATTCTTTAAAAATGTTGGAAAACCATGAAAGCCGTATATTTTTTTTTTCAAATTGGAAAGAAATGAGAGAGGTTATGTAACTTCGATGTGTAACGTTGTTTAAGAAATCTAGTGTTGTTGGGCGTCTAAGATATAGGCTTCTACATTCTTACCTTTTTACTCTCATATCATAGTCGTCAATATACGAAACTGATTTATTTTTGCGTTACGCACCCACACAGAGAGAGAGAGAGAGAGAGAGAGAGAGAGAGAGAGAGAGAGAGAGAGAGAGAGAGAGAGAGACAGAGAGACAGAGAGAGAGAGAGAGAGAGAGAGAGAGAGAGAGAGAGAGAGAGAGAGAGAGAGAGAGAGAGAGAGACGCAACTAACGAGGCAAATATAGCTATCATTGGAGCTAAGTCACTGTCAATAAGAACACATCACTGGCCTCCAGATCAAAGGTCGTGAGCCTGACCGCTCCATAAAAGTTGAACCTTTTGTGAAGTTCTTGACTAAAGGCAAAATGCAAATATATTTGAGGGATGAATTTTGTTCTAAACGTAATTGATTTTCATGGCATTTCTTTATGCAGTAACTAGAGCATATTCGTGCCTCTATATTTCAGTTCTTTCGGCATTATTTGTCTCATTCAAAGGAACGAATCGATATCCGAGAGATATCATGAATGCACGACTGCAAATAGACAAAAATACGATATAGATTTTTGTATGACTGTGTTTAGGATCTATATTTCCTCATAAACTTTCATACAATTTATGAAACAGTTCTATTTTCTAGTACAAAAATATTACAACCTTTTGTTTATGTAAATCTTTAATTTTCTTATCAAAATGTGATAGCGCCCCAGTTTTTATAATTATAAACCTGGGAAGTCAATAATGGACTTTCATGAAATAAATGACCAAATGAAATGATAACAAAAATTATAAATTGTGACTGTAGTAAGGTCTTTTAAAGCGTCTATAATCTCTTATCCATGAACAGAAAAAAATTATTTGAAAAAGGTCTCGAAACCTATGTGGCAGTCTTCAAAGAAAGATGCAACTGAAATCATCAAGAATATTCCACAGAACAGAGATTAGTATATCACTTGTAAATTAACGATAAACGATCACATTCCATCATCAACCAGCCATCAGCAATTTAAATTAAATCTTCATTGAAGAAGATAGCGAGAGGAAAGAGTCGTGCATAAAGCGATGTTCTTGAATAATTCCGTTGATCAACAGCGATAGAATTAAGGGTCACAGAACACTCTGACCCTCTAGTATATCATCCAAGGCAATTTTATGTTTCCATGCCTCTAAGGAGAGGGTTCCGGCAAATGCACAAAGAACGGCAATGTGGCAAAGGGAAACGGAAATTAGACATGGTAGAGAAGAAGAGCAATGTGAGATACAACAACAGATAAGGAAATTTGGGAAAAGCAATGCGAGATGCCACAAAATTCATTGGCGATTTTTAATGGCAAAGATATGAGGCTGCGGAAAAATCAATGGCAAATGGAAAACTTCAATGAGGAAATGCCATGAGAAGAACGAGAGAATAAAAAAATGAAGAATCGATGAGAAGAAAAGAGGAAGAATAACCGAGGAAGGACTAAAAAACAAATAAACAAGAGAATATTAGATGAGATCCTTCGTTCATATGACGCAGATAATCACTTGCCTGAGGTAAGTTTATGCTCCCCAACATGAGATCTAAATTAAGGAGGTGAGTTCCTCCACCGAGATGTCAGAATGACTCATTAACAGATATCCTGACAAGAAAAACCTCACTCACACTGATGTCAGGGGACTGAGTGACATCAATAGCTATCATTGAAACACGGGAAACAGTTCTGATCTTCTTGCACATATGCTTTACTTGATTGCTATGATAATGACTAAATGCATTTTAATGATATTGTGTATTATGTACAGTCAAAGTATCATCCTACATTAGTTTTCGATAGTTCATTTATCATTTGACCTCGTTGACTAGTGAGTGCTCATTTAGTTTTCCCAACAATTAGAAATCTTTTACAATGATCTACGAGAACCAAAACGAAACGAAACCGAAATTCGATGTAAAATGTTACACTTATCTAACATTTTTTAACCAAGTATTGGGTTTTCATCACATACATACAATTTACGTAATTTTCCAGAAAGTATACTTTCAATTCAATTCTTAGCTATATAGGCTACCTTTTTTTTCAAATCTTAATAAGTTCAATATTCAATTCATCATTACTATCAATATGAATATCAATGTGCAATGTCCGTAATACTAACCACAATCTGTACGGACCCATCAAAATATTAAAGGGCATTGGAGTAACAACTGGTTATGGTACAAACACATTTCTGCTTTCATTTGAATGGTTCTAGCAAATACCAAATTGGAACTGCATGGTTTATGTTAATTCACTTAAAACATTTCATTTATAACAGCAATAATGAGATTTTTATATTGAAGTCATAACTAAGATATTTATTCAAAGCCTTTTCATATTTATTATTCAGTTAATTTGGAATGAATATTAAATTAATTAAAATTCATGAAACAATAATACATATATATTTATTTATATATACACATTTGTATATATATATATATATATATATATATATATATATATATATATATATATATATATATATATATATATATATATATATACATACATATATATATAATATATATATATATATATATATATATATATATATATATATATATATATATATATATATATATATATATATATATATATACATATATATAGTTTTGAGTGTGCATTATAGCTACGAAAAGAAAAATTATAAGACTTGACAGGAGTTAGTACTTTCGTCTTATTAGTGACATCGACGGAATCATAATGAAAATGAATATACAAAGATGTCGTATTTATACAGGAGACTTGCACATCACGAAAACAAAGCAAATAAAAGTTATCCGGAAGAAAAGTATATATTTGATTATATTTTGGGAGTGATTTGGTCGAAAGACATGGTCAAGGTAACAAATAAGGCCATAAACGTCTTTTTGCTATATCATTTTAAATTTTCATCCGATTTTCATGAAATTAGTGGCAAAATGTGCACAACTCAATTGCCTATCTTATGATTTGAAAGTGACTGGGTCAAATGTCAAGGTCAAAAATGTCTTTTTCCTATATCGTCATAAATTTTCATCATATTTGCATAAAACTAGTGGCAAAATATGCATAATTCAATGGCCTATCTTGTTATATAAAACGTGATTAATGTCGAGGTCAAAAAAAAGGTTAAAAGGACCTTTTTTCTATATCGCAGTTGTTTTTTCCCAATTTTCATAACACTAGTTCTAAAATGTGCCTACTTTAATTGCCTGACTTGTGATATAAGATATAATACAGTGACAGCATTACCCTTATTAGCGATTGGGGTTCAAAGGTTAGCAAGGTCAATAAAGTTACAAAAACTGCAGGTTTCGTCATTATGCAGCCATTGTTATCAGATTTGTTTGCATAACCATTGTGACAAATGTGGCGATGGCAAAGGTATGCGTTCAACCGAGTGCCCGTTCTAGTTTTGAATTTATTAACAATACTTTATTATGTTGACAATTTTTTATATCAATATCAACCTTTTTGGCAAA
>NC_090730.1:41377170-41382170 GCF_036898095.1 Palaemon carinicauda
ATTTTTTTTCTATGGATTTTGGGAGTTAACTACATACATATTAATGTTACGTTAGAGAGCATGCGCACACATGCGCGCACACACGCGCACACATACACACACACACACACACACACACACACACACACACATATATATATATATATATATATATATATATATATATATATATATATATATATATATATATATATATATATATATATATATATATATATATATATACGCTACTTGTGTATGTTAGTCTACGTTTATAATGAATAGACAATATCTTGGGTGCGTTCAAATATTGATGAAAATTTCACTCTGGACAAACTTTCCTCCTGAATAACCAGAAAAATGCATATACGTTTCTCCATATATCATTTGGTGTGGACACGTGTTTCTAATCACTTCTTGAATCTTCTTCAGGACTGCATTGGTTGAGTGATGGAATTACACATTACTATAAAGACTATGGTGGCATTCTTTTTATTTTGAAGGAGCTGTTTCCTAAGAGAACAAAAGTTAGTTTTCTTTTAAATGAAATATATTCTTAAGTTTTGAAGGTTATGCTAACACAAGTAAGGAAAAACATAAAAGTCAATTGTGAAAGCAAAAGAATTAAAGGGAGTAACTACCAATAGTATAGTGATGGAATGTAATTAGGTGGGTGACTACTTTGTGCAAGTTATGTACAAGTGACGGAAATTTACCTTAGAGTAGATAGAAATGTTTCAAAACATTTAATTTGAAACGTTTTTGAAGTTGTCAAAAACAGTATTGAAACACAATATACCATAAAATGTGTAATAACTTATATGGTAGAGTTTGATCTGAAAATTTAGAATACAAGCAGTAAAGGGAAGAACAGTTTTAGGTTATGAAGAGCACCTGCAAAATTTTTATCATGCTACATTTACAAAAAACTTTAAGAGTAGAAGGAATAGGTGAAATTAAGTATACTTTGATGTAGATAGAGCTATCAACAGAGTAAGTGAGAAATGTAGATGAAAAAACTTTTATTTGATGATAAAGAAAAGCTGAAAAGGTTGGTGAAAGGGTAGGAAAAGTTATAAAGATGGATAGATATTTAGAAGATAAACAACTGAATAATAGTTATAAAATGGAAACGGTTACATATTTAGTATATATAAGTAGTAGGTAAAGTTTCTTAAATGTGAATGAAGTAATAGAAAAAAAAAATAATAATTTAGATGGATGATTAACAGAGCTGATACATGATACTGAGTGGAAGTATGAGACAAAAAATACTAGAATAGGTACAAAAAAATATGTAATAATTGAGAAAGGTCAATGTTGTTTTATGTAGTGTGATCATGTGAAGAGAGAGAAAAACGTTAGGCAGATAAAGAAGGAGAATGCTCCTGCTGTCTTTCCAGGGAGACCTAAAGAGCGTTGGCTGCACTGAAACGGAAGAACATTGATATTCATGGAAGGCGAAAGAACGATAAAAAGAAATGTTTGAGCAGTGGCTCTAGAAATACCCTGACCCTCTACGGAGGGTTCGGGATAAGGGTTGTGGGAGGCATTACTGCATAGGTGGTTGGTTACTTAGGATTCAGCTATAGTCCTGCGATCAGTATTTGGGTTCCATGTTTGCTTAATACATATATAGATACCAAGCACAGTCTCAAACGCGAACACACGCATATATATATATATATATATATATATATATATATATATATATATATATATATATATATATATATATATATATATATATATATATATATATATATATATATATATGCAAAACTATACTGTATAAATAATATATAGGGTATATTACGTCAAAATGTATAAATTCATTATCAAACCCTATAGCAAAACATTTTAAATTCTTCTTAGGTCACATTTGTTTTCAATAGAATACTTAAAAAAAATTGCCTTAGAGATATTTGCCTCTATAGTTATTCGTGAATGCATATATCAAAATTCAGTTAAATGTCTGCAATCATCACATCGTGCCATTATAATAAGAAAAAAACAATTACATAAAAGATATTTGGATGAAAATAATATATGTAAAGGAAAGAGAATAGTTGTATAATTGAAAAATTCAATGACATAAGACGAAGATAAATTCCCTGCAACAAACGCTGTTCTGTTGACAAGAAAGATAAAATGGTAAGCAGATCGAGATGGATATGCGAATTAGGTCACTACCCTTAAAAGCAATTTCTCTCTCTCTCTCTCTCTCTCTCTCTCTCTCTCTCTCTCTCTCTCTTTAGTTTTTAATCTAAAATATTTTTACTAATATGAATATAATTTGTTGTGGAATATATATATATATATATATATATATATATATATATATATATATATATATATATATATATATATATATATATATATATATATATATATATATATATATATATATATATATATATATATATATATATACATATATATATATATATATATATATATATATATATATATATATATATATATATATATATATATATATATATATATATATATATATATATATATATATATATATATATATGTATATATGTACATATATATATATATATATATATATATATATATATATATATATATATATATATATATATATATATATATATATATATATATATATATATATGTATATATATGTATATATATGTATATATATGTATATATATATATATATATATATATATATATATATATATATATATATATATATGTATATTCACAAATATATATATATATATATATATATATATATATATATATATATATATATACATATATATATATATAAATTTATGTATGCGTTGAAATTATATATATATATATATATATATATATATATATATATATATATATATATATATATATATATATATATATATATATATATATATATATATATATATATATATATATATATATATATATATATATATATATATATATATATATATATATATATAAGTAGTATGGAGACAGGAGCAATTACTCAGGCATAAACATTTTGGAGTAGGGAGACGCGTTCTGTTTTTTCATTCATTTATTTGCGCCGACGTTTCGTATCATCTTGATACATTTTCCAGGCTGAAACGATTACAAATCAATTGTGTATAAGTAAAAAGATACACACAACGTTTACCAACACCAAAATTAAAAAGCTTTTTAATAAATTAAGAATAAAAACAGAGTAAAAACAGAAACACAGAACAACAGTGAAAGGGCTTGGAGCGAATATAGAGAAACAAATTAATTCAATAATAATTGTAATAATAATAATAGAAAAATATATAATAATAATGATAATAATAATAATAATAGTAATAGAACGAACAAGACACCTACCCACAGCGGTAGCGTAAGGAGAACTGACATGAAAAATTGTTATGGAAGGGAGTGTAAACAAAACAACAGGTAATTAGGCAATAAACAATTGGGTGGAAGACGACTGGTGGTTAAGAGAAGGTACAGTTAGCTTAATCATTATTGATTCAAGGGTGGTTAGTTCATCTATATGTCGGGTTCTTCCTATTATATTAAAATGACTGGTATCTATGTGTGTTTTGCAACTTTTACTGTGATTTCTTATGTTTGATTGTTCTGGATTTGATAGTCGACAACCCGTTCTATAGCTAATTCCCTGATGAGAGGAAACTCGGACTTTTAGCAGCCTCCTGGTGCAACCGATGTAAGTGCCGAGATCACATCTGGGACAATTATACTTATAAACGACACCGGAGGCAAACAGGGGGCTGATCTTATCCTTGACTTGGAAGAGTGAGCCGATAGTTCGGGGGTTTATGGGAATTAGTTTTAAATTAAGGGCAGGCAATTGTTCACTGAATAGGTTAATGCATTTTTTCCTAAATTTATTATTATGGAGAAAGGGAAATCTAGCAAACATACGGAGCTTGGGGACATTGTGGACTATTGGGGTTGGATTGAATTTCAGATTAAGTAGCTTATTAAGGGATCTATGAAAAATTGCTGGAGGGAAATAATTATCCTTAAAGTAATCAGCAAGGAAAGTCACTTCAGTATGAAAGGTAGACCAGCTTGATGTCAGATTAATGGCTCTATGGAGGAGAGTTGACACGGAATTCAGTTTAAAGTTAAAAAAACATGAGCTATAAAAATTGGTCCCCAGGCCAGTAAAGGTGCTCTTTCTATAAATACCAGTATGAAAGCCAGACTCGTCCTTGGATATCCTCACATCAAGGAACGGAAGTGAATTCTGTGTCTCTGTTTCAACCGTAAATCTAATGTTATGGTGTTGGTTGTTTAAAAACTCAAGAAAGGTATCAACATGGTAATTACATCTGAACAATGCGAAAGTGTCATCTATGTAGCGTCTATAAAAGAGTGGGCGGAAATTAGGTGGGCATACATCTAAAGCTCGCTCCTCCAGGGAGCACATAAATATGTTTGCAAAAGTAGGACCGAGAGGGCTTCCCATGGCCATCCCCTCAGTCTGCTTAAAAACCGTATTATTAAAAACAAAGGGCGTATCCAGCACGGCTAATTCTAAAAGCAACTTGAATTGAGTTCTATTAAAATTGTTGAACAAGCAATCGTCAGTGGGAAATAGCCTGTCTAAAATGATGTTGATAGTCTCGACAACGGGAACATTGGTAAACAGAGATTCCACGTCAAAGCTCGCCATGTACAGATCTGAGTCCTGTGTGATAATGTCATCTTTAAAGGAGGCCGAGTTTATTAATGTATATTTGTTGTGAGTCAGTGGTTGGAGTAAAGGGACAAGAAATTTGGCGAGTTTATAGCTAGCAGTGTTAATGGAAGAAAGGATGGGTCTCAAAGGAATTCCTTCTTTGTGTATCTTTGGCAGTCCGTACATAAGTCCATATGTAGATCCTGTTACAAAAAGGTCCTGATATGTATTTTCATCTATTGGAGAAACACACCAAGAAATACAACAAAATCAACCTCGACCTCAACTTTTTGAGATACTGTCAATTCAATAATATAGTGCCTAAGTTTATAAAGTTCAA
>NC_090730.1:41387170-41394670 GCF_036898095.1 Palaemon carinicauda
CTCCCATCCACCGCAGTTTTGCTACTACCACATCAGATTCGGGGCAACGGTGAAGAAATGTGCCAAAGATTTTCAGTGGCCAAAAAAACGTGTAAGTAGGCCATCGCTTGTGGCAGTGGCCTCCCATGTTTCTTATCTTTTCTTTTTACAGGATGCAGGAACGGGCGTGCGATTTTTGGTAGACACGGGTGCTTGTCGTTCTCTTTTGCCAAGGGAACTCTTCAAGGCACAACGTAGTCTGTCTACATCTGCCGACGTCCGCTTGGTAGCTGACAACGGATCTGCGATACCCAGCTACGGTTACGAGAGCCTCACATTATCGTTCGGAAACGGTAAATTCAATTGGAAGTTTCTCGTTGCTGACGTCACAATGCCAATCCTCGGTGCGGATTTCCTCTCTCATTTCCACCTTCTGGTCGATGTCGCCCACCGACAATTGGTCAACGCAGACTCGTACTTGTCGACACCTCTTCAACCCTCCCCCTCTAACCTCGCTCTCCACATCAGCGCACCCACGGATGCCTACGCCCACCTCCTCACGTCGTACCCGGAAGTTTCCCGTCCAGAACTTCGCCAAACGCCCACGGTTCCTGCCAAGCACGGTATTTATCACCATATCAAGACGACGGGACCCCCAGTCTTCGCAAAATTCAGACGTCTGGCACCGGAAAGATTGGCAGCCGCCAAACAGACGTTCGCTGAAATGGAGAAAATGGGCCTTTGCCAAAAGGCCTGCAGCCCATGGTCGTCACCCTTACACATCGTTCTGAAGAAAGACGGCTCCCTTCGTCCGTGCGGGGATTACAGGCGCATGAACATGCGAACAGAACAGGATCACTACCCCCTCCCAAACATTGCCGATGTAGCCTCCTACCTGCACAAAGCGAAGGTTTTCTCTACGCTTGACCTCCTGAAGGGGTATTATCAGGTGCCTATGAACCCAGACGACATCCCCAAGACCTCCATCACCACTCCGTTTGGCACATACACCTTCAATTACTCCTGTTTTGGCCTTCGTAATGCTGGGGCAACGTTTCAACGTCTCTTGGATGGCATCTTAGGGGACCTCCCTTTCTGTGTATGTTATGTGGACGACATACTTGTGTTCTCCTCCTCAAAAGAGGAACACCTCCGTCACCTGCGCATCGTGCTCGACCGCCTGCAACAAAACGGCCTTGTAGTCCGGTACGACAAGTGTACCTTTGGCGCCAACGAAGTGTCGTTTTTAGGGCACCGTATCACTCCTGAAGGAGTCCATCCCCTCCCTGAGAAGGTAGCAGCCGTTCAGAATTTCCCCACGCTCTCGACCGTCAAAGCTCTGCAGGAATTCTTGAGCATGATCAACCATTGCCGCCACTCTTGCTCCCCTCTACGCCTCCCTCAAGGGCAAGCCAAAGGACCTGAAGTGGGGTCCCCTTCAAGAAGCAGCCTTCTGCAATGCAAAGAAGGCCCTATCAACTGCTGCGGTTCTCACTTTTCCTATCCCACACGCCCCTCTCCTTCTCTCCACCGATGCCAGCGACGTCGCTATTGGTGCAGTACTTGAGCAGGTGGTTAAAGGCTCGCCCCGCCCATTGGCCTTCTTCAGCAGAAAACTGTCTAAGGCAGAATCGGGTTATTCTACCTTCGATCGAGCATTGCTGGAGGTGCACTTGGCTGTCCGTCACTTTTGCCATTTCTTCTAAGGTACGCCCTTCGTCATTCGTACAGACCACATGCCTCTGGTGCACGCCTTCACTCGACAGTCTGACGCCTGGTCCGCCCGTCAACGCCGACATCTCTCCGCCGTGGCTGAATACAATTGCACCCTCCAATACGTCCCTGGGAAAATGAATCCCGTTGCCGATGCCCTGTCAAGAAACACGTTGGCTGCCGTTCAACTGGGATTGGATTACGACTCCCTGGCTGAAGCCCAACAACAGGATCCAGAGCATCAAGCTTGTAGGACATCCTGCACGTCCCTTCGTTGGGAGGATTTTCCCCTCGAAGACTCCAACACCACCCTCCTCTGTGACGTCAGTACTGGTAGACCGCGACCTTGGATTCATGCTCCCATGCGCCGACAGGTGTTTGATTTCATCCACGGCCTTTCACATCCCTCGTGCCGTTCTACTGCACAGCAGCTGAAGGAAAAATTCATTTGGCACGGCATTTCTAAGGATACTAAGGATTGGGTCCGTGCGTGTACTTCTTGCCAAACTTCCAAAGTACATCGACACACGGATTCAGGAGTGGGCACCTTTCCTCAACCTCAGTGTCGTTTCGCACACATTCACGTCGACGTTGTAGGCCCCCTACCTACATCACAAGGACATCGTTACCTGTTTACCGTCATCGACCGCTCCACTCGTTGGCCTGAAGCCATTCCCATGGAAACTGCAACGTCCGCCTCATGTACACATGCCTTACTCTCTGGATGGATTTCAAGATTCGGTATCCCTGTGCATATTACTTCTGACAGGGGAACAACTTTCACCTCTCAATTATGGACGTCATTAGCGAATCTCCTGGGCATCACCCTACATCAGACAACGGCCTACAACCCCGCTGCCAATGGAATGGTTGAACGTTTTCATCGCACCCTCAAAGCAGCTTTGATGTCCCGCTGCAAGGATTGCAACTGGTTTACTCAGCTTCCCTGGGTCCTCCTTGGACTAAGGACCACTCCTAAAGACGCCCTCGACCTCTCGGCAGCCGAAATGGTATATGGGGACCCGTTGGTCGTCCCTGCCGAGTTTTTTCCTTCTACGACTTCCTCCGATGATCTCCAGCGCATACGTCACGTCGTGGGAAAATTTAGTCCGTGCCGCCAGACTTACAAGCCCCCAGCGAAGCATCACATACCAACGGACTTGCACTCTGCAACGCACGTCTTCCTGCGCAACGACACCAGCAAGCCACCACTAAAGCCCCCTTACACAGGCCCTTTCCTTGTGATCCGACGCAGTCCGAAAGCATTCCTCCTAAACATTCAGGGCAAAGAAGACTGGGTCTCCATTGATCGTCTAAAACCTGCTTATCTTCTGCCAGATGACCTGCCTACAGTTCGCCTCTCTAGATCACGGCGCCCTATTTAACATGTACAGTATGTCATTTTTAGGGGGGGAACCATGTACCAACCGTGTGTCACACAATTGTACATAATTATTTTGTATATATTATGCTTGTATCTGCGCTCTTCCCTCGCACTAAAAAGAACCTGAATGATCATGTCTCCATTTTGCTCAGTAACATTATCTGTCTCTCGAACAGGTCATGTCATGTTGCCTTGAGGTTTTGTATATAAAGAAGAGTGTTACTTAATAAATAACTCAGTCGTTTTCAATCTGCCTTTGAGTTCACAACTCCTCTCTCGGCCCGTCACAGAAGTGATGGAAATTTTGATGATGACTATGAAAGTGATGGTAGTGGGTCCGACTTGGACGAAGAAAGTTTCAAGTAACAACATGGTAAATTTCAAGGTCGAAGGACCAAGGATCTCCCTTGTATCACAAGATATTCCCAATAATTGCCTTTCCATTAATTAAAAGTGGACCCAAAGGTACCCAAGTAGACTATTAAACTCTATACCTTGCATAGGTTGACTTTTTTCTGTAGTCCAAAGCAACACAGTGTGAATTTTTCCAATGAGGTCTTGCATCATATGAGTATATTGTACATTCATGTACAGTTTTATTGTATTTCATTCAGGATTGTCGTAACCTTCAAATAAAGCATTTCTGTTGTTGATTTAGGTGACCTTCCCCAAATTTACTGAGAGACTTGTTGAGACTGCCTTTATTGGATGCTGTGATCTCAAGAACCTGAGTGAGGACACGAATATTATCTCTCTTGCTGCATTCATGGAGGAGTTATAGCCAATTCAAAATTACGGCGTCCAGAGTGGCGGCCATTTTGAATTCAAGCATGAGGTAATTAGTTGACATTGTTGAGAATGCTTATTTTGGATTCTCTGACCCCCAAAACCTGGGAAAACACACAAAAATAATTTCTGTAGCCCCTCTATAAGAAGAGTTAAGAGCTTTATCAGTTTTTACGATTTTGAGGCGAAAAACGACAAATTTGAAAATTGACTTTCTACATAACATCTCATTACCATGATTTGGCCAATAAGTACACTTAATGGGTATCATTCTATTTCCTGAGGTCTCTAGAGATGAAATAAGGCAGAAAAAGTCATCAGATATTGGTCTGGCTGGTCCTGGGGTTACATTTATGGAGGTGCATAGAATTTTCACTTGACCCCAAATTTGGTGACCTTTTGACCTCTGGTGACCTAATTATTAAACATAATTGCAAATTTTCTCTTTTATCTGTTAGAGAGGTCCAAAGAAAACATTTAGATATGTCATTTATCTTTCTCTGACCATTCAGTCCGGAGTTATGTCTAATTAGGTTTCTCCTACCCCAAAATTGGCAGCTGCAAAATTCGATGGTATCATCAAATAAAGTGGCCGAGGAGTGTAGTTAGTCCCTATTTTTTCAATGGGAACATTAAAGAAATGAAAATATGGATCAAATGCTACAACTTAAGTGCACTTTTGTCAATTTTAAAGGGGGAGGGGGGGTTGCAAGGTGAGCCCCCTCAGCCCACGGACTATTAGTGAACAGAGGAATTCTCGATTTTTAGGATCATGTTAATTTGTTTCCTTTCATCCTATCTTGGACTCGAACGCTGTAATGTAGCCATGCCATCTGGGTATGCTACTGAAAGTACCACGAGAGAGAGAGAGAGAGAGAGAGAGAGAGAGAGAGGAGAGAGAGAGAGAGAGAGAGAGAGAGAGAGAGAGAGAGATATATTTTTTTTAATGCTGACTTGAAACGTATCATTGCTTGTTATAAAGAGGATTTAAAAAAAAAAAGATACAGACGAATTACGTAGAGGTAAACACGAAAACCATGAGGAGAATAAGAAGCAGAAATCTTTCTGTGAATAAAGTCAGATTTTCAACAGATATCTGGAAACCTCAAAATCAAATTCAAGACAAACTGGGTGATATTATCAATGAAAAGTTTAATCATAAAATCTAAACAAACTCTGAAGCATCAATATTTCAGGTGAGCGTTTTGGGATTCTAAAGAATGTCTGTAATTAAATGATTTCATATCGAAATGATCATGATGTATTTCATAGTAAGTTAACATCTTGCAAATCGGTTGTTTATTTATTCCATTTGGTCAACTCTCATTCACATGAAGGTTACACGTTGAAATATGAACTGATAGTTTTTCACTGTTTTCGATGTGATTTGTAAAGTCTTATACTGGGGTTTGTAATTTCTTTACTTTACTTTATTAATATGTAATGTAATTAAATGAAGATATAATTCGAAGAAAATCCTAATTTCGATAATCGTTCTCTGTTTCTATCCCTTATAAGTCCAAACTTATTAATTAATCTCAGTAATATGATAGTGTTTTATGGAAAATGTACATTTCTTACCATTAAATAACACACTGTAAATTGGTTATTTTCAACATTGACTTATATTTATGCAATAAAATGTAATTTATTTATAAATAGCTGCAGCAATTTCATTGTCCAGCATGAATAGCATTTATATCCTCTTTCAGTTTCATGATATTTTTATCCGGAGGTGGGATATTTTTCATTTGTAGTGCCCGTATGCAATGTTTTTCTCTGAAATTTACAAGATTTCAGAAAAAGATATTTTATGTAAGAATGTATTTATGTATGTATGTATATATGTAGGTATGTATCAATTTTTCCTGATGTATATGCATCAAGATTCATACATATTTTTAAATGGACTCCTAACCATTGACATGGACACGTCTGAAAACGTTACACTAATCACAAATAAACTCTTTCGATGAAAGATCTAAATATATTGTTTAAAAACTGGTCTTACTATTTCTCCATATATATATATATATATATATATATATATATATATATATATATATATATATATATATATATATATATATATATATATATATATATATATATATATATATATATATATACATATATATATTTTATTGGACTTATGACCCTGGCATAATTAGTATTCCCGTCGGGAATAAATTGCTTTTAGTATAAGTATTCAAAAGCAAATCCCTCATTATAGTTACGACAATACTTTATCAATAAATAAAGGATACATCAGCTTTAGTACTATTTATATGGTTAGCAAGAGGGGTTGCCCGACGTAAATAAACTCAGACTGAATTAATAACAAAAAGGGGAAGAGAGGAAATACAGGTCAATGAGAGAGAGAGAGAGAGAGAGAGAGAGAGAGAGAGAGAGAGAGAGAGAGAGAGAGAGAGAGATGAGGTGAATTTAAGGATTAGAAGTGATGTCTTGCATCAATCCTTCTATCCTGCCTGCAAGGGTTGGGAGATTAAAGCAACAACATAGACTTGAAATATATTTTGCAAAGTTCATAATGGACAAACCTTACGACCCGCCAGGTTGAAAATAACCAGTCTTACTTGTGAGTAAATTTGGGTTCCTTATTCCCTAATATTTTTATGATTGTTTACTTAATTATCCATATTGCTTATCCATTATGTAGCCTAAATGGAGATTCCATTATATTTAGATTAATATCCGGGGCCTTTAGTCTCTTTGTTCCGAGTAAACAAGTGAGACGCGTGGTGGCTCATTACTGAATTTAAAGATTTAAGTATCAGGATTTTTTTCTTTATATACGATTGGCAATATTTTCTTGTTTTGATAACCATGATTTTTGTATGAGATTATATGGACAAAATAAATAATAATAATATTGGTAACATGTATTGACTTGGGGTTCTCAGCAATGCTTTTCTTTTATAAAACGTAATCAATTTTCAACTTCTTTTACCTATCATGTTATGTATATGGAACCCCGGTAAAAAAAGAAAGCACCCATAACTGTAAAACTGAAGATATGCTGATACTATTTTATGAGACACCTCAACTTGAAATGAATAAAATTTTAAGGATCATTTTAATAAACTTCCTTGAGTGGAATTTCAGTATTACTTAAAATAATTGGAAAATGTGCATAAAGTTCATCAAAAGCACCAAAAACCTATATGTTTCAATATCAAATTTCTAATAGTTCTTTTGGAGGAACAACAACAAGCTTTAAGATGGAACTTCCCTATTATAAATCAATTCAGCCAAACAAATGAATACAATTTACTGACTAATAGAGACAACAAACCATAGAAGCCAATATGAATTTAAGCATTATTAAAGATTTGGGAACGATGGGTGGATCCTATAGGATTCTGTATGGGTTTTTTTGGCTCTTACAACATGCTACTGAAGCGGAAGCGTCCTTGTAGAGAAAACTTCCTACCAAGAATGATAGATATGCATGAGTATCTTTATATTCAGGGACAAAGGAGAAAGATACATAACAAATTGTAGCTTGACAGCAAAAACCGGGTCAGTCTCATTTGTAAAAGTTAATTGCTTCCCTTAAATACTAACATTACGTAGTAAATGATTAAAATAGATATCATAATGAAAAGACGATAATT
>NC_090730.1:41399670-41407170 GCF_036898095.1 Palaemon carinicauda
AAGAGACTGATGTCTCGCCAAGTAAATCCTAGAACAGCTGATTAGCCGTTAGGTTCCGATTTCTTTTATGGCCTTTCGTGGCATGGTTGGTTTCGACCAGGCCTTTCATTATGATTCATTAATTATTAATCAGTCAGATCATTCTCTTTGTTAGGGAATATTTGTTTCTTAATGAACCATTAGTATATTAACAAAATTTTTTTTTTGAAATCAGATAATGATTATATAAATTGGATTTAATATTTTGAGTGTCTGTATATTTCCAGATTGTGTATTGTTTTCGTTTTGGGGCAAACGGCTTTTCCAAAGGGCGGAGGCTTTATCAAGCCCCGTACACACTTGGAAACATTATTTGGAAACAATGTTTGGAAACGGTTTCCAAACAGCTTGGAAACGATTTTCAAACAGTTTTGAAACTGTTTCCAAACTGTATGCAAACAATGTTTTGAATATGCTTACAAACTGTTTGCAAACCATTTCCAAACACCATTTCAGGAATTACTGTTTCCCATCCAGAATGGGAAACACTGCGTGTGTGTTCGTGCGCTGCCGAGACGACGATGAATTAGTACCTACTCTAGACTTGCAGTGATAACGCCGAGTGGTCTGCCTAGAAAACTTAGAACTAATAGCCTTTCTGTATTTTGTATCCTTTCAAGATATACTGGGGGCCACCATACGTAAAAGTAGTTCAAAGTCACTTGAGCACATCCGAATAAAATTGGTGAAACTTCCACCATCTAATTTCAGTTCTGCCAAAAGGAAATCACCATAAGGTCCTTTTTCAAAAAAATTCCTCACTCATATATTTCTCTTTTTCTTGACCTCCCTTGACTTTATCAAAAGTGCCAAATAAAATGCAGACGCTGGTGCAGCAACCTTTACACTCATCACATGCATGGCCACATCTGAGATGTGGACCGGAAACATTGTTTGGAAGTAGTTTGCAAACTGTTTCCAAACAGTTTGAAAACTGTTTCCAAAATGTTTGGAATCAAGTTTTCGGAAACAGTTTCCAACCTTTGTTTCCAAACTCTGTTTCCAAACAACGTTTCCAAGTGTGTACGGGGCTTCAGTTAGTCACTTCAATTATTTTTTAATCCGGCCTTTTCCCAAAACCCCGGCAAATCACTCAAGAAGACCTGTGGTCCAGTTCGGTGGTTGATTGTGGTCTTGAGTGGGCAGTTATGGAAAGTTTCTTTTTCTTCCACGGGAGAAACTAAGAACAGATTACTTTGGCCCATACTTGGAAAAGCACTCTCTCACCTGGAGGACTCAAGACATCTTGGACGGGTTTCATTGTGGACTTTTAAAAGGAAGTGAAGCAAGTGGTACATTGTAATTAATTTTGTCGTTATATCTTTTGCATGATCAATCAGTGAACTGGACTATGGATCTTTCATTGTATATTCAATAAATTGTATCTCTATTTTGTCTGTTTGCACTTTTAATGACACCTGCTCGCATGCTACTTGATGATTACAATTTTGAAGGGTAAAATAAATCCAAGAAAACTGTTTATTCACCGACAATACTGCTTATCTATATCCTTCTTCTGAATACTTCGAGGACAAAATAGGACCTCATATTCTAGATGTGGTCTCACTAGTGAGGTGTACAGCTGTCGTACAGTGTCTTTGTTTCTGTATTAGAATCGTTTCTTTTTGTAACTCATTAGCTTCTGTGCTTTCTTTTAAACTTTAATGCTCTGTTAGGTGAACTTCAAATCTTTGCTAATAATATTACCGAGATCTTCATCGTGGTCCACATTTTCTATTTTATTACCCAGCTGTGAGTAATCTGTTTTTGGTTTACAACTGTATATCCTATTTTCATAACTTTGCATTTCCCACACTTGGAAGGTTTCGCCGTTTTTTTTTTTTTTTTTTAACCATTTTTTGGACCCTTTTGCAACTTAGATCCTCTCTTGATGCTTCTGATTTCGTAGTGTTTGTCTAGTTTAGTATTGTCAACAATTTTGTCAATTCTTCTAGTTAATCCTAAATCTGTCGTTAATGTAAATCCCAAATAGTAATGGGTAAGGACGTTTCCTTGTGGTATTCCACTTGTAACAGCTGCCCACTCTGACGTTTCTCCGTTGATTACAATCCTCTATGTTGTTTCCTATTTGTCAGCCAATCTTCGATCTATTCAGTTGGCTTATCAATAATGAGTAGTGCTCTAATTCTATCAATTATTCTTTTTTTTTTTTTTTTTTTTTTTTTGAGACTTTGACAAAGGCCTTTTGAAAGTCTAGATATATGATTTCTATTGTCCTACTTTTGTCATATATGTTAAACCTGTGGAAAAAATCCCACAGATTTGTCACAAAGGATTTTTGTCTCAATCTATGTTGGCTGTCTATCAGCAGATTAATTTTTCTTTATATGTTTTACTATTGAATCTACTAGAATTGATTAAAAAAATTTGCAAGGCACTGAAGTTAGACACAAACGTCTGTAATTGACAGGTTCTTCTGTTGGTCCCTTGTAAATTAAAGGAACGTTGTCTAATTACCACCCAAGTAGTGCCTTTCTTTTGTTGGCTGTCTTTTGGAACATTTTGTAAAAGTGTTGGGTTATCTCTTCTTCTATTTCTATATTATCTCTTGGATGGATATTATCTTGACCTGGTGCCTTAGACTTTTTGAGCCCCTTTATTTTCTTCTATACATCTTCCATTGTAAAGCTGATTCTGTTTAGTGGTTTTGACCTTTCATATTTGATAGCTGCTACGGGGAGGGTTGTTGATTTGTCCTTAGTGATTACGGTTGCGAAATATGTAGTGTACTCGTTTGCTCGGGTTTTTCTGAGCCATTTATCATAAGGTTACCCTCTAAGTATCCTATTGGGCTGATGTGGTTTAATTGATTTCCTACCTTTTACATGTGCAAAAAAAAAAATATTTCGGGTTTTCTTTACTAGCTGAAGACACACTTTTCTCTTAATTGATCTTGGCATTTCTAACTGCTTCATCTACATTTCTGTTCAACCTTTTTATTCGGAAATTTAACAATTTCCTGTCTTTAATTTTTATTGCATTGGATATCTCTGTTGAACTATTTTGGCTGTGAAGCTCCATTTGAGGAAATTTTTCTGGGGGATACATTAAGCCCTTTTTTATTTTTTCTACAAAGGAGTCCCAGTGTGTATCTATGTTCACTGTCTCGTCGTATTCTAAAGTCTTGCTGCATTCCTTCAATTGTATCAAGTTACATAAGTTACTTTTTCTGTAGTCTAGATGTTTTTTTTTTTTTAGATGAGGAATATTTACCTGAAACATAACTATTCTATAATCACTTATGACAATATTTCCGCCGCTGAAGACACTGGATACTAACTTTTTTTCTGTTAGCACAACATCTAGTATGCTATTTCCCTTAGTTGATTTATCGAACAGAAAGTAAGAGAGTATCATGGAAGAGCAAAGAACACTTTCCCAGTTCGATCAAGTCTTTGTTACTGAAGCTCATATTGATGCTGTTGATCAGCTCTCGAAAATAGAGTTTCAAACAACCACAATCAACCACCGAACTGGACCACAGGTCTTCTTGAGTGATTTGCCGTGGTTTTGGGAAAAGGCCGGATTAAAAAATAATTGAAGTGACTTTACACTGAAGCTCCGTACACACTTGGAAACATTGTTTGGAAACAGAGTTTGGAAACAAAGTTTGGAAACTGTTTCCGAAAACTTGATTCCAAACATTTTGGAAACAGTTTTCAAACTGTTTGGATACAGTTTTCAAACTGTTTGGAAACAGTTTGCAAACTACTTCCAAACAATGTTTCCGGTCCACATCTCAGATGTGGCCATGCATGTGATGAGTGTAAAGGTTGCTGCACCAGCGTCTGCATTTTATTTGGCACTTTTGATAAAGTCAAGGGAGGTCAAGAAAAAGAGAAATATATGAGTGAGGAATTTTTTGAAAAAGGACCTTATGGTGATTTCCTTTTGGCAGAACTGAAATTAGATGGTGGAAGTTTCACCAATTTTATTCGGATGTGCTCAAGTGACTTTGAACTACTTTTACGTATGGTGGCCCCCAGTATATCTTGAAAGGATACAAAATACAGAAAGGCTATTAGTTCTAAGTTTTCTAGGCAGACCACTCGGCGTTATCACTGCAAGTCTAGAGTAGGTACTAATTCATCGTCGTCTCGGCAGCGCACGCACACACACGCAGTGTTTCCCATTCTAGATGGGAAACAGTAATTCCTGAAATGGTGTTTGGAAATGGTTTGCAAACAGTTTGTAAGCATATTCGAAACATTGTTTGCATACAGTTTGGAAACAGTTTCAAAATTGTTTGAAAATTGTTTCCAAGCTGTTTGGAAACCGTTTCCAAACATTGTTTCCAAAGGTATTTTCTATCCTTGATAGGAATACTCAAATATGCCTTTTATCACTAATTTTAGGACCAGGATGATGTTCACATGTGTGCCCAGCATACTCTGAACTATTCTAATTTTCAATTTCTTCTTTTGAACGTCCAATGGAGGAAATTCTTCAATAATGAAAATACTTTTTCAAAAATCCGTTATTTAGTTGACATGTGGTACATCGAAATGATAACAACAAATGACAGACATTTCTCAATACATGAAAAACCTTTTCTTTGCCACCTGTCAACAGGACACAAAAATACTTTTCGGTGGCAGGGACGATTTTTCCCTCTAATGACGCAAATGTATTTTTTTATTTGTGGAACAATAATTTGGTTTCCTTATCTAACTCCCGTGAAAGAGAAATCTATGAAATAAAAGGCCGGTGAAAAGCACTAATCTCCACAAAGACGTCATTGTCAAGGTCAAGTGTGACGTTGCTATTTCAGATAGATTTTCTATACATTCATAAATATCTCTACAATAGAACATACTTTGGGATCAACTAATAATTCACACCTAATGTTCCTTTTTAGTATAACGTTCTAATGATTACAAAATAAATCTTTAGATCTCAGCTAATCGTTTTTGATACAATGTTTGGGCGCGTTCAGTGACTTCCTATGATAGATTATGAACCAGTGGGAATTGTGAAGCGACCTAATTACTATTTGAAACTACACACAAATGCAATAAAGAGCAAGAGTGATAATCTGATAGAGCTTTTTTTAATTGAGAGTTGAAGTTAGAAATGGATCATTGTCTTTGCTTTTGAGTATAATAATGACTCCTTAATGTTGTAATGGTAAAACAATACATTTAGCTTCTAAGACCTAATGATTAGAGGCGTTACAACGGCTCGCATCAGTTGGGAAACGATAGAGAAAGGAAAGAGGAGAAAATGAATGAACTTCTTATTGAATGGAGATGATAAAGATGTGGCAGGAGGAGCAAGAACGTCGCTTCTGAGACTTCTTTGGCTACGCTCCCTGTAAACAAGAAGAGTCGAACATGAGTAATGGTCGTTCTAAATAAAGGTCACCAGACCATTGAGTCAAACTAGATCTAAATTGAAAAAAAGAAGTTTTTCCTGCAGGAAGTTGAAGACTATAATTATGAAAATTATTATTAAATTTTATTGTAATAGGGTTCAATCTGCGTTAATATATTTTGAGAAATAATCAATGAATGTAAATAGTATTTTGTTGTACTATTACACCTCTACTCTTAATCTAATGACTATTATATTCATGGAATCCCATTTAATACATTAAAAACTTAGTATTAGACAAAGTAAACATTATTTTTTGTATTATGGGGAACTTTGAAATCTATTGTCAGCTGTCGAGTCAATTTGAGCCAAATTCTAATGGCCTCTTTCTTCCTTACTTACCAAGTGCTTCAAAGGCATCATATCCTGAAATAAAAAGAAGAAAGGTTTTGGCATTACAAACAAAGACAAATATTTTCGTTGAAAATATTAACTAGCTTGCCTGAGGCAAAAATAAAAGAGTAATTTTATTAGAATTCTTTCATTGAACTTTTTATTCATTACAACTTATTTTGTAAAAATTAAATACAGGAAAATTTTATAATGTTCATAAAGAATTCAGACTTAAAGTTATGTGAGTCATTGATGGGGGATAAAAACTCTAATAATTCACCTTGCAATGTAATAAGATCAAAATTCCGAAGGTGGCAAAGAAAGCCCAAACAGGCCTATCACAATCTCCTCTCTTCTACTCAACTTAACTTTTTCTCTTTCTATTGCAGACATATTATTAATAACCTTCTCTCTCTAATGATGCCAGTTTGTTTTTTGTTATCCCAATAAAGCAACCGAAAGCAAGGTCAGATTTGAGGAACTTACATACAAGGATAATTATGGGATTTGCCCCACTTTTTCTTCTTGCAAAGTAATTATTTTGCCAAATTCTACTATGAATTCAGTTGGTAACTTGGCTCAAATCTGTTCCAATTTTACAAAATAATAGAAAGAAAAGAGACACCATTAAAGAAGTAAAAAGAGAAAACTTAATTTTGGTAATGTTAGGCTACTCCACCATGATGTTTGTCAAAATTGCAAGGGCATCGAATCATTGTGCCTGACTGTGCAAAGTTATTCTTTTACTTCATGAGAATCAGGAGCATTCGAATTACTTTTTTTCCAAGAGGAATATAATCATGAGCATCATTAGCATAAATTCTTTAGATTTCTCTTCATCTCTTTTCTTGAATAACATACGCGATTTTATCTTGTATATAGCCACTATTATCTCTCTCTCTCTCTCTCTCTCTCTCTCTCTCTCTCTCTCTCTCTCTCTCTCTCTCTCTCTCTCTCTCTCTCTCTCTCTCTCTCTCTCTCTCTCCCCCCTTACAAGGAAAATAGATGATGTTTCGCCGGACCTGATACTCAGTCTCCGGGATGGACAGGACGCACTCGAATATAGTTTCCTGTTGCTTTAAGACACGATCCTCCATTTGTGCTTGTAGGTAGACGCTGAAACCATCCTCAGCTTCTCTGACTTCCGCGTGAGCCTCTTTCACCAGAGACCTTCGAAAAATAAAGAAAAGGACAAACAAATTAGCCATATTTGGTAAGGAAAACTAAAGATTAAAATAAAGCACCCATAAAGTATTTCCAGATGTCCTTGCTATTATAAAAGAAAAATTGTATGTACATTTAACTATCGAAGTTTACACCTATGTTTGCAACGAATTTATATTTAAGAAAAATCAAACCGCCAAAACTCAACTGTGAATTTTTATATTCCGTATTCTATAAGATACACTAAGTTGGTCAAGAAGCCTTTGTTGGACAATTGTTAATTTACGTTGTGAAAGTTATTGTTGTGGTTGAAGAGACAGATTGAGTAGTTTATAATCTATTATATGCTTAATAAACAAATACTCTTTACCTAGGACCTGTAAACATGATAAGAGCACATGATCACTCACGATTACTGGGGTATGTGTGTATGATTCTGTTGGAGAACCTAAGATAGATAACGCAAGGGTGCAAGAGGGGAAAGCAGTGTGGATTTAACAACGGCTGGGGCTGTGCAGCGTGTGGATAAGGTATTAGTTACAAATTTGATGCCTAGAGAGATAGTTTCAT
>NC_090730.1:41412170-41417170 GCF_036898095.1 Palaemon carinicauda
ATGTCGACCTATTGATTATAAAAACATTTGCTGAAAGTTTGGACTTCTGCAGTTCCACAGATTAGGAAGATAATTCCACAGTCTGTCTTCTAGCTGAAATAAAACTTCTAGAATAATGAATAGTGTTAAGCATTATGAATTAGCTGCATCCTTAGTACTACGGACAGGATGGGACAGTCTGGGAAAATGCGAATTCAAACGATGGGCAGAATTAGGAAAAACCTTATATAACATGCATACAAAACTAACTAAACGATGGTGACAGTGATTAATATTATGATCTCAGCTGAAGACCAGCCAGAAAAACAATACTGGAAAGAATGTAGAATGAATGAACTAAAACTCTTCTTCAAGACAGATTGATTAACAAGAAATCTTAAAAGACTTTCTCAATAACCGAATATCCTGTGTAATTGAAACGGAAACAGAACCAATATGTTTCTCAAAAGTGAATTTGTTATCAAGAATCTCACCTAAACTTTTAAACGAGTCGTATATAGCTAAAAAGACATCATCAATGCAAAGATCTGGAAGCTGAGGGGCCACACTCTTACTTTTAGTTTTGTTTGGGTTCAACTTCATGCCCAATAATTTGCCTCTTGCACTAATTTTGGCTTGAACTTTTTTAAGTGATTTACCAACTCCAGATCTACATTCAGTAAATGCAATTGATGCCAAGACAGAAGCATCCTCTGTATTTGCATCGGGCTGGTTTTCAGGCCAAGGCACATATCATGCGTTCATTGCATAAACAGTAATAGGCTAAAAACAGTACATTGAGGAACTTTCGACTATACAGTCCTATACTCACTATGGTGTCCATCAACAACTATAGTACTATTTGCAATCCATTACTTGAAATTTAATAATGATGCTAAGAAAAAAAAAAAAAAAAAAAAACACCGAGTTCCATCTGGTTCGTTTTTTTTTTTTCCTTAGTTTGATTTGCAAACTTCTATTCCTTTACTGCAGCTGCTTTTATTCTTCTCTATTTGATTTCCTTAATTGACTCATATCTTCATTCTTTTAAGTGACATTTAATTACCTGAATAATTACGCTTCTTTCCTTATTCCATTTTTTGGATATTCCTGTTTGAGGTGAAGGGAAAAGCAAACAGAATTTAATAGAAAAAAAAAATATCTTCCTTTTCTTCTTCTTCTTCTTCTTCTTCTTCCTTAAACCCATTCCATGAGTAGAGACCCTTTGTGTCTTTTATTCTCTCTTGTCCCTTTATTCTTATCAAAACAGTCGAGCAATTTCCTTTCTTTTTAAGGGAGCTTTTACATTTATTGCCTTTTGTTAAGAGCTTTGAAGGATGCGAATAATAATGACATTGGAGTTCCAGGAACTTAGCAAGAAACACTTTGCCTTTTACAAAAGATCGTCGAATCTAGCCATTGGCCTCATGTATCCTGACCTTTTGTGAAATGAGAGGGATCCATCTTTCATTCATGTTCGTATTTTCATATCAGTTTGCTTAAATGCAATTCTTTATTTCTAAATCTTTTTACCAAATAGACTCTTCAAGATAAAGCCAAATTGAGACGTATAACATTAACGGGATAGAATTAATTTTGAAATTTTTAAAATGTTTTCGTTTCATTATTTCAGATACTTTTGAAATGGTTTCGCTTCACTACTCTAAATACTTTTTCCCTTTGAGGATCTTAAACTATAACCTGTTTGCCTCGCCATACTTTTCATTTGTTTAATTTGCAATACTTAAATTTGTTTGCCTTGTCATACTTTAACTTGTTTGCCTCACAATAGTTAAATCTGTTTGCTTCGTCATACTTTGATTTGTTTACCTCACAATAATTTGATGTGTTTGCCTCCTCTACTTTACTTAGTTTGTCGTACCATACGAAAATTGTTGTCTGGTCATACATTTATCTGCTTGGCTCGTCATACTTTAATTTGTTTGCCATGCCATACTTAAATCTGTTTTCCTTATCACAATTAGACTTTTTTACCTCCTCATACTTTTATTCATTTGCCTCGCCAAACTTGAATTTGTTTGCTGTGCTATAATGATTTTTTTTTGCCTCGTTATACTTCAATTTGTTTGCCTCGCCAAACTTAAAATTTTTTGCCTCGTCAAACTTTAATTTGTTTGCCACGCCATACTTAAATCTGTTTGCCTCATCATACTTAAATTTGTTTGTCTCGCCATACTGTAATCCGCTTGCCTTGCCATATTTTAATTTGTTTGGCTCAGCAAACTCAAATTTGTTTGCCACGTCATGCTTAATTTGTTTGCCTTATCATACTTAAATTTGTTTGTCTCGCCATACTGTAATCCGCTTGCCTTGCCATATTTTAATTTGTTTGGCTCAGCAAACTCAAATTTGTTTGCCACGTCATGCTTAATTTGTTTGCCTTATCATACTTAAATTTGCTTGCCTCATCATACTTTAATTTGTTTGCCTCACCATATTTGAATTTGTTCTCCTAGTCCTACTTTTATTTGTTTGCATTGCATACTTAAATATATTTGCCTCATCTTACTTTAATTTCTATGTTCCACTATACTGAGTTTTTTTTTTTTTTTGGCTCGTCATACCTTATTTTTGTTTTACCTTGCCACTTAAATTTGTTTGCCGTGCCATACTTTAATTCATTCTCCTCTCCATACTTAAATTTGTTTGCTGTGCCATACTTTAATTTATTTTCCTCGCCATACTTAAATTTGTTTCTGTGACATACTTTAATTTGTTTTCCTTGTCATACTTAAATTTGTTTGCTGTGTCATACTTTAATTTATTTGCCTCGCCATACTTAACTTTGTTTTCTGTGCCATACTTTAATTTATTTTCCTTGTCATACTTAAATTTGTTTGCTGTGCCATACTTTAATTTATTTTCCTTGTCATACTTAAATTTGTTTTCTGTGCCATACTTTAATTTATTTTCCTTGTCATACTTAAATTTGTTTGCTGTGCCATACTTTAATTTATTAGCCTCGCCATACTTAAATTTGTTTCCTGTGCCATAATCTAATTTGTTTGTTTTGCCATTATTAAATTTGTTTGCCTAACCGTACTATAATTTCTTTGCCTTGCCATACTTAATTTTGTTTGCCGTGCCATACTTAAATTTGTTTGCCTCGCCAGTTTAAATTTGTTTACTGTGGCATACTTAATTTTGTTTGTCTTGCTACATCTAAAAAAAATGACAAAATTCCTTCAAAATAAAACTGAGGAATGCAAAGTCTTCCAAAGTAAAGTAAGAATGAAGCAGAGTGCAATCTTGGACGTTCATCTTTATTCGTCTTCTGAGTAGGAGACAGGATATTAGCTCATCTTTCATCATTCACTGGTCAATTCATTTACATTACTCGGGTTTGCAATAAGCGAGAAAGAGGGAGATAGCGGAAAGGGGGGATGCATTATTCAGCATTGCATACGAAGCGAAAAAAAAATACTTATCAAATAAATGAAATAAATCTATTCTAATCGGAGCCCGATGGGACAATATGGTATAAGAACTTACTTTTAGATTGAGGAAAAGAGTAACAGAAAAAGAAGAAAAATTATAGTTTAATCAGACTTCCATTTGAAAAGAGAAAAAACTCCAGAAATAAACCTTGTTATATAACTTAATGGGATTCATCATCTGTGGAACCTGTTCTCATTTGGGAAACTAAACTACAATTTTACTGAGATAATAAGAGGATGAAATTATGTCCAACAGAAACTGAAAAAAGAAGAGAAGTTTGAACGATAACATATTAAATCTCTTATTATGAATGAGGTTCTCTACCACAGAATTGGAAGAAAAATTCATTGCATAAAAAGATGGAGCGGAAAAGAAATCGTTTAAGGTTCAACTTCAGTGCTGGGAAAATTGGTAACTCTAAGATTTCCAGCAGCTTAGCCCGGAGAGATAAAAAAAAGAAAGAAAAGAAGTCACCCTGTCAGGCATAGAGAAGATTAGAGCTACCATTTACCAATTACCATGGAAAAAGTAATATTCTGGTATAAATGAATTTTATGGAAGCGGTGATGCCACATCTACCTCTTATAGCTAGACTTTATACATAATAAATCGAGGGTGAACAACAAATGCAGAAAAGCCTGAAAGCGACATTAAGGGAGGAGGGTCCCTACCGTATACAATCATCCTTTTCGACTCGAACTTTTCGTCGTGGAAGGAGGAGACGCGGCAGGTGTGGAAGCCGGTGAGTTCAGTGGTCGGGTACAAGATCTCAAGGGCGCGGTGCTGCCTCAGCCTGGCTGTACTTGTCCTTGCTGGCCCAGTACTCAAGGTTTAGTCGACCTTGCAAGGAGGAGGAAACTCATCTAAGTTATTGCTTTAGAAATTGGCAGCGCTCACAAATGGATCTTATAAAATGTTAACAAATCTTTGTAAATCAAACTAATTACAGTTTCTTGAAAGCATAACAGGCTATTTTGATAGGACATCAACTTTGTAAATTTTCTTCATTTATGACAGACAGTTTAAGGTTTTTAAGAATTTATGGAGGGTGTGATTGCTGCCAATATGGAATGGCATTTCATATTTTCCTGACAGAAGACAGAAATCCTGCTGTATCTTTCTTATCCCAATCAGCTAGAAAATTTTGCCCGTAAAATAAAAAAAGGTCGCAGATCATTGGACTCGTTGGTATTTCGCTATCTGTGGGTCCCATATTCGAGCCATGTTCATGATGGCCTTATTTCATTTGTAAGTTATGTTAAGGGAGGAGGGGGGTGGGGCTTACTGGAGGCACAGTAGATCAATCCTCTGAGTTATCAGCAGCTATTATCTGGCTATCCATGGTCCTAGCTAGGGTGTATAGAGAGGCAGGGGTTAATCACTCGGGTTTTTGCTCAGTCTTGAGAACAATATGTGACTGCTCAATGACCTGTCCCTTGCCTCTGCCGGTCATGAGTGACCTTTAAATCTTTTGACTAGATACAATCAGAAATGGTACTGTAACAATCATCTTGTTTTAATATTTTTCCTCTAAACCGATCAACGCCAAAATAAATCTCCCT
>NC_090730.1:41432170-41447170 GCF_036898095.1 Palaemon carinicauda
TATAAATCTTACAGTCCAATTCATTACCTATTCTGATTATTCTTTTCACCCATTTCTCTGAAAACTTTCCCTCTTCCAAAAATACATAACAAACCCTTGTCAGTCTCCTAATCCTGCAATCAATACTGTACTACAGCATCTCAATTGTAATCCCATCAATACTTATTTCAATCTCTTCACTGCCTTCTCTACATACAATAATTTCCAGTCTATTCCACAGACTTTCTCACCCTTACATAATCTTCATCGGTATTGGATCAGTCATCTCTGCTTCTCCTGTATTTTTCAATTTCATAAAATTTTAAGAGTAAATATACCATCGACACAGGGATGCTCTCCCATTCGACAATATTTTTCCATTCGCAACTTTTATTTTGAGCTCTATTTTTTCATTAACTTTTATCTCTGCCTTCTTTATACTCTCCCTACAATTCATTATTAGGTTATAGACTTGTTAGTTTATCTAAGTTTCTATTTCATTTGGTTTTAGAATTCTATTCTAATTTCTTCTCACCCCATCTTAGTTGTTACTCAAATATGACACAGTATATGGATTTTTTATATGGTTTCCATGATTTACTTATTGTAGTCTGAATCCTTCATTGACTTTATATATCTCCATTATCGTGATATATCTCTTTATAAATGCTCTTTAATTCAACGGCATTTAAGGTCTTTCATGAACGACACAAACGACGCCAAATTTCTCACGAGACTAGTCAATCCCACCCACCCCACCTCATACCAAAATGTTTCTATGTAAATCTGGGTCTCTCCCAAAATCTAATCAATTGGTAGTCACAAAATTCATCCTTCATAGTATTTTCGTTGAAATATAGACACGTTTTTGTTGTAATTATTATTATTATTATCATTATTATTATTATTATTATTATTATTATTATTATTATTATTATTAATAATTTGCTAAGCTACAACCCTAGTTGGACAATCAGGATGATATCAGCCTGAAGGCTCCAAGATGGAAAATAGCCCAGTAAGGAAAGGAAATAAGGAAACTACATGATAGATAATTAACAATCAAAATAAAATATCTTAAGAACAAATACAAACAGATAATCAAAGAACATGTACTAAATAAGCATACTGACATAATTATATCCCTCAACTTTGAATTGAGATATTAATAATAATAACATTAGAAACAACAACAACAACAACAACAACAATAATAATAATAATAATAATAATGATAATAATAATAATAATAATAATTAAAACAAGCAACAGCGGCAATGATTAATAACTGCTTCCTTTCCCCCTATTTATGTATTAAGGTCCAGTCACACATGCATGTTCTCACCCGGTATGTGCTCCCGTATGCCCATACGCGGCCAAACGTGCGTTTTAACCACGCTCACACAGGTATTGAATTGTGCCGCATAACGTTGCACCTACGTTGCACCTACGCACGTCAGTATGACGTTAGTACTGCGTTAGTGTGACGTAGTGCGTGAGTGGCAGCCGTTGTGCGTTGTACTTACGTTGTGCATACGTTATGTGGACCTACTGTATGAACATACTTCCAGGTAGTACGTGAAGGGTCACGCAAGCATAACGTCTTTACTAGGTATGGTGACGTAGGTGGTACGTCAAGTGCCGTCAGAGCTACGTCAGAGCTACGTCAGAGCTACATAAGAGCTACGTCAGAGCAACGTCAGAGCTACGTCAGACTTTCGTCAGAGGTATATCAGCGCGAGGTTGGTGCCAGGCATGCCTCCTCTATACTCCCAGGTATAAAAAGGGTGCTGGGCGGTACCTGACAGTCATTAACCATCCAACCTTCACCAGAGCAGCACTATGGACGACACCATGAGAGATTCATTAGCTTTGCTGAGGGGCCGGCATAGGGGCAATGCTAAACTCCAAAAAGCCCTGAAACTGTATGTGGTACTCAAGGTGACCAAAGCAGTCGTCGACTACTGTGAAGAACAACAAGAAGCACAGAAACGTCGCCGAAAACGACGGAGGGTATGGGTGGAGCCCTATTTGCAACGTCGGATGGAACAGGGTCACTACAACAACCTGATGGAGGAATTGGCCAACGAAGCTCCTGAACTGTTCAAGAATTACACCAGGACAAGCAAAGCCCTGTTTGATGAGATTGTTGAACGCGTTACGCCGCACATCAAGAAGCAAAAAAAATGGTGGAGAGACCCCCTCGAACCTGGCCTGCGTGTTGCCATCACACTACGGTTCCTAGCAACAGGGGACAGCTACATGACTCTGCAGTACAGCTTCAGAGTTCCCCACAACACCATCAGCGGCATTGTACCAGAAACCTGCCGTGCAATTGTCGCCGAGTATGGAAGTGAAGAGCTCCGAACACCACAGACACAGGCGGAATGGCTCCAGGTTGCAGCGGGCTTTTGGGACAAGTGGAAGTTTCCCAACTGCATAGGTGCCATTGACGGGAAACACATCCGCATCAAGAATCCACCTGGAGGAGGGTCTTACTACTATAACTACAAGAAGTTCTACTCAATACTCCTGGTGGGCATCTGCGACAGCCAATACAGATTCCTCTACGTCGACGTGGGTGCCATAGGGTCCGAGTCAGATGCAGGGGTGTTCGCCCACACACAGCTGAAAGAGCTGGTTGAGCACTGTAAGGCCCACATCCCCCCTGCAGGACCTCTACCAGGCGATACTGATGGCAAGAAGTGCGACTACTTCTTCGTTGGAGACGATGCCTTTGCCCTTCGACACTATATGATGAAACCATACCCACTTCGGTCGCTGACGGTTGATGAAAGGATCTACAACTACAGGCTGAGCAGGGCACGTCGAACAATTGAGAATGCCTTTGGGATCATGGCCAATAGGTTCCGGGTCTTCCACACACCCATATGCCTCTGACCCGATAATGTTGAAGCTGTAGTGATGGGAGCGTGTGTGTTGCACAACATGTTGCGCAATAGAGTACTTTCGGCCAGCAGCCTGAGCGATGCGGAGGATCCCAACACACACAACATGGTAGATGGAGACTGGAGAAACTACCCACCTGTTGGCACCCCATTACCATCTATTCATGGCCGTGCCAATGCTGCCATTGCAATTGCCCAGAGGAACTATCTGAAGAAGTATGTGACGTCACCCCTAGGAGCTGTTGCCTGGCAAAACAATATGATATAATAATACATTGTACCACACTATGTACTGTAAATACCCAATAAAACAAAAAAACCAAACATGTGTTTCTTTTTCTTATATTAGTTTGTTTATAATTATGTTATATTATTTTATATTATTTATTTATAATATATTTATTTTATATTTATTTCTTTATATTTTATATTTATTTCTTATTGCCTAATAACTGTTAATAGGAGAAGGAAAAATGGAGTAAACTCAAAATAAACATTTATTTATTCCTTTCAAATTATTGTGTACATTTTGTTTTATTACATAAATTTTATAAGCTGAAGGAAAAATGGAGTAAACTCAAAATAAACATTTATTTATTCCTTTCAAATTATTGTGTACATTTTGTTTTATTACATAAATTTTATAAGCTGAAGGAAAAATGGAGTAAACTAAAAATAAACATTTATTTATTCTTTTCATATTATAATAAAAGCTAAAAGTCCGCTGAAGAGGTCGGCGTATGCAGTGTTGTAGTACTTTGTTGCGGAGGAGCCTTTGCTGGAGTATAGGCTGTGGAGGCTTGGCCCGGCAGCTGCATGTCCATCAACAGGGACATGTTGAGGTCGGTGGTGTTGTTTTCAGGAACCCCAATGCTGCTTGTAGAAGGGCTCCTGAGGAGATACGGTTGCTGCAACAATTGCAGCTGCTGGGGGGTAACCGATGTCACCGCTGGTTGGCCCTGCTGCTGAATGGAAGGGAATGTGGCAGGGAATGTGGCAGGGAGCTGTGGCACTAGTTGTGGCTGTTGCTGTTGTGGCTGTTGCAGCTGTTGTTGCAGCTGTTGCAACTGCTGCAGCTGTTTTGGCTCCAACATTAGTAGTTGTTGCTGTTGCTGTTGGGGCTGGGCCTTGGGCGGAGAGGGGGCAGGGCAGTACTCAGAGTTAATTATGTGGTACTTTAGGTCATGTGAGGCCATTTCAGCACCTTGTTTGGTCGCCTGCTCATATTTTCTGAGGCAGGCAGTGATCTCCATCCTGAAGATGGGCATCAGGCTTGGCCCAACCTTCAGTAGCATGGGGAGCAACGATTCCAAAAAGTGCCTCGCCGCCTCTGTATCCCTGTCCCCACTCAGCTCCTTGAACTCCGACAGGAAGTGTTTGGCCACATCGATTACCTAGGAAGAAAATTACCCAATCGAATAGATTCTAAAATTCTAAAATTAGTTGATTTAATGAATGTAATTAGATGCAGTTGTATTACTAGTCAATAGTAACCATAAAAACATGTTTTTTTTAATTAGTTGAAACTTTACGTAGTGAATACCTTTGTACAGATTTCTTTTGGGTTTTTATTTCATACAAAATTTAGAACTTTATTACTACTATACCTGCCTTCATTTTAAACAAAATTAAAACACAACTCACCGAGTCAATTGCCGCTCCTGGCTTCATTGGGGGGTGCTTCCTGGTTCGGGATTTTCTTGGAACCTTGATTGCAGGCACAACCACTACCTCCTCGTCCTCGCTGGCCGGCGAGGGTGTGTCCGGGTCGCCATGAGAAACCCCTACCCCTGTAGTCGTTGCGGTTGTTGTGGTTTTTGTGGCTGCGGTGGTTCTGGTGGATTGGCAATCAATTAAAATGCACGGTCAAATATGCATATATAGTTTAGATTAACAAACATATTTTAGGTTAATTTTTTTTATTTCACTAAAGTGTATAAATTAGTTTGTTGACTTGGTACGTTTTTATATAGTTTAAATTAACAAACATATTGTAGGTTAAATTTTTTTTAATTTTACTACATTGTATAAATTACTATGTTGACTTGGTACATTTTTATATAGTTTATTATGAAATTATTAACAAACACATTTTAAGTTAAAAAATTGACTCACCGTTGGTAGACCTAGTGTGGCCGTTTTGTGTTGGCGTACTATGTGCGCCTTGAGGAAGGGGAACAGCTCAAGGATCCATCTCTCTCGGTCCGTGTGCCTCTTGGAGCCCGTCGCTTGGCCGCTGAGGGAGCTGAACCAGGTCCGGAGGTCGGTCCCTGAGACTGGGGGTTCCAACTTGGCCCCTTGTTCCTCCCAGGCCCTGGCGATTTTGGCCTTGTCCTTGTAGGCCGTCTTGCCCCTGTTGTAAATAAACTCGCCCTCCACCTCGAGCCACTGGGCCAGGGCCCTCTCCTGGGCATCAGTCAGGATCACTGAGGGGTTCTTCTTCCTCCTTTTCTGTTTCTTTTGAAGAGCAGGAGCAGGGCCCTCGCCCTGAGAGTTGGACGAATTCTCCTGCGGGCTCCTATCCCTCCTCTCAAACACAGCAACGGCCGAATCATTAAGGAGCAGCTCAACAGAGGGTGATGAAGCTCTGCCTGAAGGAGGAGGGGGGCCTTCGTCGTCCTCGGCACCGACAGGCGAAGAGGGATTGTCCTGAAAATCACTGGGGAGGTCATGGGCAGGGGTAGAGGTGACAATGGGCCTCTTCAAGCCCTTGGACCCTTTACTTCCCTTTACCATGTTGAATAATAAACACGCAACACAATTCACTATACACAGTGGTGGCTCTGAAGGGTGAGGTGTAGTACATCCACGGTATAAACACGCAACACAGTGGTGGCTCTGAAGGGTGAGGTGTAGTACATCCACGGTATAAACACGCAACACAGTGGTGGTACATCCACAGGGTACGGCTCTCTCTGTCACACTGAAGCCACGTTGCCGCGCCGCTGCCTTAACGCTACCTGGCGGTGGCGTGGGTTGGCGTGTTTAGCGGGGAAACAGCCACAATACGTGAAGATGGCGTTGGGCTTCCTTAGCACTGACGTTATACATTACGTATGTTCACGTATGTTCCGGTTGCCCCTAGGTTGGCCTCCCGTGCGCCCAACGTATAGTCAAGTACAATCACGGATACGTGACGACCCACGTATATTGTGAGCTGCCCACAATATACGTGGCCCTCGCCGTACCGCCAGGTATCCACGAGGTACCGTTCATACGGCAAGGTACGTCCTAGGTTGCTGGGACGTTTCCACAATTACTGCGTTGCACGAACCAGCGAACTGCGTTGTACTGACGTTTTACGTGCACTTTTTGATACGTGATAATACGGCTGGCCTAAACATGCATGTGTGACTGGACCTTTACACATTAGCTCCAGACTTTCCCGTTTATTTTGGTATTCCAGTTCCTCTCTGTATCTTTATCTCTTATATCATTCCTGTTTATAGTCTCCTTAACTATTTCCCCTACCTTGTATTCCTTTGTTCGTTCTTGTATTACTTTTCTTATTATAGTGTTATTTTTTACGATCTTGTTTCTCGTTCAGCTGTTACTCACTCGTCTTCTATTCCTACCTATATCTTCTTCTTTTGTCTCCAATCTTTTGTTTTTCTCCTTTTTCCCTTGGCTTTACATGTGCGCTATTTTATTATCCATATTAGAGGCTCAATAGAAACAATTGTGTTCAATAATAGCCCATTGCATACTGAATTATTCGTCTCTAGGAACGTCTGTTTAAAAAGCAATAACAAGTAAAAAAACAAAAAAAGAGCACTCTGAGAGTGCAGACCTCCGCCACGGTAAATTATTTCTCGAAATCAACTTTTCCTGACGGTTAATTCGGTCGACCTTGACCTTTAAACTAGAACTTTCAAAATTGAAACCGTTCCACGTCTCCACATAACAATTAATCCCTGAAAATTTCACTATTCTATGAGGAAAATTGTGGTCAGGAAGTTGTTCACAAACAAACAAACAAACAGAGACAAAAACATGACCTCCCAATTCCGTTGGTGGATGTAATAACAGCAGAAACAACAGCAACAACAGCAACAGGACGAATGGGTAAATCAGCACTAATAATAATTATAATATTAATTGTGATACTAATGCTAGATGTATAATCAACTGTGTATTGAATAAATAAGAAAGTCTCCCTTTTTATATATGATCAAATAACAAAAGGTTTGATATCAATATTGGTAACTACATTTCACATTATCTATTCGAAAAGAAAGTTATTTTAGTTCGATACCAGTATCCCAGAGTACAATTGAACCTTAGTTTCATCTTACTGTAGTAAATATTGTGTTTGTCGTAATATTAATAAAAGGTAATTAGAAGGATTAATAACGAATAGGGCCTTTGAAGATATCAAGATCAAGTTATTAACAGTGAATCATAGAGGGTGAAATATGGCCCCTAATAATCTAGTGTACCATCAGAACTTATTCATTACGCATCCTCATAATCATTCTGAAAAACTTGAACCTTCAATGATCATAGGATCTGAGATGTACTGTAGAGAAAAGGTACAAATATAGGAGCAATTCAACTTTAAAGAAGGAAGTAAGCTCGTGAAGTACGTAAGAGGAAAATATTTCTGAAAAAATAATCATGAATCCCCATTTAAACTATTTAAAAGGTCTCATTAACATACAAGAGAAAGATAATCCTTTCCTTTAAAATTGGCTGGAGATACAGAAAAAAAAGGAGAAGTATTATGGAGTTGATATTCATGCAGCAGTTTCCTTAGAGGTGACATAAAAGCTGAAAATCTAATGCGAACATACTGTATAAAAAAGTAGCAATTATTTGTGAAAAATAAAAAACATACCAACCATATGGTACCTTGCAATCATATGCCATCGAAACTAGAAAACATCAGGATATTCAAACAAAATTTTTGACCTTTCTGTTGACAAAACACATGATCTTAATAAGCATTTAGGATAAAGATTTGAATAATTTTTACCTTGCAAATTAAATTCAGTTTGCAACTATTGTTTACTCTAATTCCGAAGGTACGTTCCTTAATATTAATTCAGGAACATACCTAGAAAGTTAGATCAAAATATGGAAAAAAATGTTTTAGAAACTAAATCTATTTTGAAAAGTAAGGTAGGCCTATGACAGAGGTAGGTGTGGAAATTATCAACCCCAACATTGCTTTCTATTTCAAATTTGAAGAAAATAGGCAATTTTTCTTTTCTTTCAGGTAGAATGAATTTTCAAGAAAATAGTGTATCATCTCGTAAATACTTTTGGTTTCCGATCAAAAATAAAATTACTCATAAAATATGCCAGTAATTTCATCGTGTTTCCGGGATCTTGTTCATTTGGTTCACAAGACTTCTTACTGTATTTTTTTTCTTTCTCATCCCCTTTCTATTTGACTTTTTCATTTTCCTTTCTCTATCCACTTCACAATGTCATTTTATTACCATCTTTGGCTTTGTCATTATAATATTAGCTTCTATCTCTCCTCTTGCCATTCTTCCTCTATCCTATTCCGCATTTCCACATCGCAATAAATTCTTACGACAGACAAAAGAGTCTTTCCAGTGAAATTGACCCTCGGTTCAGTCATAAGGTGAATCAAAGAAATTATCTTGTAGCTTCCCCCAAAATGGCGACAGGGAATCGTTGCAATTTTCTGAATACATTTTCAGGAGTGTCAAGAAATGGGATTATCCTGGGGATCCTTGAGATCCTATGGGGTTGGGAGAATCTCCTGTGACGATCTATTGGAGATTTTGCGACGTTAACCCCACAGTAGAGATTGGTTGGCTTTAGTGCCTGCCATACAATGAAATTGGTTACCTCTTTTGTCAGACGTGCAATGGAGTTCGTTGGTTGTACCATTCTCTCCTTTTATTCACAAGCCACTTTAATCAGAATTATTTCAAACTATTCTTCAACTGTTATTTAAGAGTTCCTCTTAGACACATTTCTAGGTTTTGATAAATGTCATTTTATCATACCAACTTAACTAGTAATTATATCAGGTACTTCTTTTTTCATTGTCAATATGAATAAGTACAAAATATTCTTTTTGAAATAAAAAGAATGTTACTAATCTGATATTTTGATAATTCTTCCCGTCTGACCTGGCTGAAGTGGGGTAGCTTGCATTTTATCACGTAAGATGACATACAGTATGTGTGATATACCTCTAAATGTCTGTATTTATTTGTTTAGTAGGTATGTAAGGGGTTGTTCGGAAATTATATTGTAATGGTAATTGGTTTCTAATGTAAATAAACAAGTGAGAGTTTTGTAAATGCTTTTCTTTATGTATGTATGTAACGAATATTGTTAGTCTCTGTTTAGCCGTCAATTTGTTTAGTAACCTCTTATTAAAGAGACCTATCATTGTTCGTGTTTCTTTGCCAGCCTACAAGAGATTATACATGGCGTAGTGAGTAGGATCTGTTCTACTGGTGGAATAATTGTAGTCAGAAGTGATTCAGAATTTAAGATTTGATTGACACGATGGAAGAGCAACTAGAACAATTGACGGAGCTGCTGGCGAAGCAAGCGGATATGGCTCAGAAGAGGGAAGAACGTTTAGCTATAATGTTAGAAACTATGATGAGTGCTCAAAATGGAAATATTAACGAAAATCGTCAACGAAGTAGAGGTGCTGAAATTTCGCAAAATGATGTGTAATGCCGGTATAAAATTCCTCATAGTGCCACACCTGCACCTCACCTGTCATCGTCAGTCTCTTTGAAGGAGTTCGATGCTTGGCGGCATAAATTTGAAGGTTATGCAATGCTGACTGGAATTAAATCATTAACGTTTGCTGAGCAAAGGTCGGTTCTCGCTTCTGTTTCAGATGAAGACTGGACACGAACATTGCGATATGGGCTTTCTTTTCCGGCTGATGCAGGTCTTGAAACAATACTTAATGCCATGGAAAGTCACTTACGAGGTCAACGAAATGTAATCGTTGACAGGAGAGAATTTTACCTCAGAAAACAAGAAACTGGTGAGAGTTTCGACGATTTCCTTTGTGGTATCCGGGAAATTGCATCATTCTGCGATTTTTGTTCATCGTGTATGGACAACAGATTGAGACACCGTATTGTTGTTGGCACTCGTGTTGAACAAGCTCTAAAACGTATGCTAGAAGAGAAGGACCTGAAGCTGCAGAAGGCTGTAGATATATGTCGAGCTTCTGAGAGTGCTAATGAGAATAGCGCTAAAATAAGAGGAATGATCCCAGACAATGTATCAAAAGTTTCATGGTACAAAAAGGACTGCAAGAAAGAACCCAACAGTTTATATAAAAAGGAAAGATGCTTCAGATGTGGAAGAGATAGACATTCTGACATGAATGTTTGTAAGGCAAGGGACAAAAAGTGTTCCCAATGCGAAAAGATTGGACATTTTGCTGCTGTGTGTAGGTCAAATGGGAAGAAAACTTCTTCTTTGCTGAAAAAGTTAAGATTCAAAGGTAAAATCAACTGGTAGTAAACTAAACAGGGATGTACATAGGATCGTAAGTGATGTGTATGTTAACAGTGTTATTTCTCAAGCAACCCCGAAAGTTCAGATTCACATTACTCATCCTGCAGGGAACTCTTCTATTCTATGGACACCGGATTCGGGAGCAGAAGCCACAGTCATGGGGCTCGATGTAGCGAGATCTCTTGGCATATATCCCTATATGCTCGAGCCTTCTAAAATTGGAAAGCCTTGTTTTGCTGGTTACCAGACCCTCAATTGTGTAGGAGCTTTCACTTCACACCTTTCGCTTGGTGATTGACAAACTAAAGCTGAAATAACTATGGTGAAAGAAGTAAGGGGAGCTTTATTGAGCTGGTTTGATTCTATTGCTTTAGGAATTCTACCGGAGGATTTTCCTGCTCAAATTAATTCTCTTCCCATACGATTGTCAGTAAATCAAGATGAAGAAAAGCTCTTAAAGGACTACAAAGAGAAAGAAGACTCTACTTGTAGGGAAGTTCATTCTCCTGTTGCACTTCCAAGGTGGCCTTATGAACGTGATCCAACTGAAGGAGAAAGGGCAGAACATGCTGCAGCTTTGGTATCAGCATTTCCTCGGGTATTTGGTGCCACAAAAATACTGAGGGAGATGCATGGAGGTCCTATGCATATAAAGTTGTCCGAAAATGTAAGACCATTTGCTGTGACAGCCCCGCGCACTATACCATACAGCTGGAGGTCTGAAATAAAGGATCAGCTTGATGAACTTTTGGAGAAGGATGTTATCTGTAAGGTTGAGTATCCAACAGAATGGTGTCATCCTATAGTGCCTGTTGCTAAAAAGCCAAATGGAGTAAGATTGTGTATTGATCTCACTAACCTTGATATGTATGTATGTAGACCCACTTATCCTGTACGATCACCACATGATGCAGTAGCTTCGATAAGCACCGGAGCAATGTGGTTCTCTACCCTAGATTCGAAAATAGGATATTTCCAAATCAAAATTGCAGAAGAAGACCAGGATCTCACATGTTTTATCACCCCCATGGGGTCGCTATAAATTCAAGAGAGCAGTAATGGGACCAATATCTTCATGAGATGAATACAATCGAAGAGGAGACCAAGCTCTTGGTGATAGACCACAAACTGTGAAGATAGTTGATGATATTCTTGCATATGATTATTCTTATAAGGATCACCTAGCCCATATTATTTTTATCTTGCAAAGATGTGATGAATATGGGATAACACTTAATGATCAGAAAATTTGCTTTGCAAAACGTGCTGTTGATTTTTGTGGATATAAAATCTCAAGTCATTGCTACACAGTTGATTTTCGCAAAGTGATGGCTATTGCAGACTTTCCTGTGCCACAAAATATAACAGATCTTCGATCTTTTATGGGACTTGTTAATCAGCTTGGAAGTTTTTCTTCAGTGAATGCACGTGAAGCACAACCACTCAGAGATTAACTGAAGCAGCGTAATGAATGGCGTTGGACTGCACAACATGATTTGTCATTTAGGAGAGTGAAGAAAGCACTTACTGCATCCCCTATACTTGCACATTTTGATGCAACTTTGCCAACACTGTTGCAGACAGATGCGTCACAACTGCATGGTGTGGGATTTGTTTTACTTCAAAAGCATGGAACGGACTGGAAACAAACGCAATGTGGCTCAAGATTCCTTTCAGATGTTGAAACAAGATATTCTCTGATAGAGCTGGAAATGACAGCCGTATTATGGTCAATAAAGAAATTTCATATTTACTTTGTTGGATTACCTCATTTTGATGTTGTGATAGATCATAGACCATTGATACCAATTCTTAACAGTAAATCACTTGGTGAAATTGAAAACCCCAGACTTCAACACATGAGAGAGAAACTAAGTAAATTTAGTTTTACTGTTCACTAGCAGAAAAGAAGTGCTCAATGTATTCCGGATGCTTTATCACGTGCAGCAGTTCAGGATCCCACAGAAGAAAATTGTTTGAAAGACGATGAATCCACTGATCCTTTGCATGTTGCAATGGTGAATGCCCTCGACATGCATGAAGATGGCGTACTTCTAATACCTCTGAAGGACAAAACACTGGAAAAGATACGTGCTGCTGCTGAACAGGATGCAGAATACAATTCTTTTCGGGAGATTATAATGAAAGGTTTTCCTGAACACTGTCAAAATTTGGAAGTAGAACTCAGACCTTTCTTGAATATACGTGATATGCATGCTGTAGATGATGACCTAATTGTTTATGGAGCAAGACTTCTTTTACCCAAGAGACTTCGACGTGAAACCATTGAATGTCTTCATGATGGTCATCAGGAAATTGACCGCACTAAAAGGAGGGCAAGGCAAACTGTTTATTGGCCTAAAATTGACAGAGATATTGAGAATATAGTTTCTTCTTGTATAAAATGCCTTTCTCTTCTACCAATTCAAAGGAACGAACCTTTATGGCAAGAAGAAGATCAACCAAGTAGAGTTTTTGAATCCGTATCTGCAGATTATTTTCATGCCATGGGTCGAACTTATCTCGTTTATGTTGATAGGTTGTCTGGGTGGCCTTGTATATCTTCCTGTCAGGGTATATCTTCTGCAGCTAATCTAATCCGATCATTGAGGGCTATATTTTCAGATACTGGTGTTTCTGTGTTGTTGAAGATTGATGGAGGACCACAGTTTGCTGCATCAGCTTTGAGACGTTTTCTATCTCGTTGGGGAGTAGAACATTGCATTAATTTGCCATATAATCCGAAAGCAAATGGACATGCAGAAGCATCTGTAAAAATTATCAAGAAGCTGATAATGACTAATACTAATAATGGGAATCTGGATGCGGATGAATTCGCCCGTGGAATGTTAGAGCTTAGGAACACACCTCGTGCTGATGGCAGATCACCAGCCCAAGTTTTATTTGGTCATCCCCTCAGGTCTTTTATTCCAACACATCGTCGCTCATTTGCCAAAGAGTGGCAAAGCAAGGCAGAGGAATGTGATGTTAAGGCGGAGTATTTGCGAAGTCAGGCGAAGCAACGGTACAACAGTACTGCCAGACCCCTTTCTCATTTGAAAATGGGTAGTTATGTTGATGTTCAAGACCACAACACAAAACTTTGGAATCGTCCAGGTGTTGTTGTTGGCATTGGATCCAGGCGAGATTATATTATAAAGTTGGGCAGTGGACGTATTCTGTGGAAAAACCGGAAGTTCCTGAGACCACATCGACCTTTTCTACCAATATATGGATCAAGCCTTGATGCAACTAATACTCCCAATAAAGCAAAGGATGGGGAGAGGTCGCAAGATAATTCTACTGCTGAGGTTATTGAACAACCAGTTTCACCTACACCAGTTCCACGTCGTAGAATGCGGCGTAGGAAAGAACCTGATCGTCTACAAGTAAAATGGAACAAAAATACATATGAATAAGAAGGATCTTCAGACGCTGGGAGTTATATATTATCCTAGACGTCTTAAGGGGAGGTGTGTGATATACTTCCAAATTTCTGTATTTATTTGTTTGCTAGTTATGTAATGGGTTGTTCGGAGATTATATTGTAATGGTAATTGGTTTCTAATGTAAATAAACAAGGGAGAGTTTTGTAAACACTTTTCTTTATGTATGTATGTAACGAATATTGTTAGTCTCTGTTTAGCCGTCAATTTGTTTAGTAACCTCTTATTAAAAAGACCTATCATTATTCGTGTTTCTTTGCCAGCCTACAAGAGATTAAACACAGAATTTTATGCCCAGCTAGAGAAGACCTGATCAAATAACTTATAAAAAACACACTAAAGCACGGTATTTAGGGCTTAGCCTAAAATTTATTATACTGCATATCTTATGCCGAAATTATAACCTATCACAGAACATTTAAAGTTGGAATATTTCATGAGGACTGAAGAAAATATCGTTTAACATTTTGTGGAGACTAGAAAAAATCGGTCGAAATATAAAGAACCCAATAGGAGAATGGAGGAATATTTTCTTAATGCAGAGACACTCATACCATCCATCCAACATTTTCTGACAAGATAGAAGGAATCACACAACGTTTCAATGTGAATCCAGAACCAGCCACACATATTTTCTGTCCAGTAGAACATTTTACGATCAATATTTGCTGATTACAACAGAATCGAGATTACCAATTTTTTTGCTTATCGCACAACCAATCACTCATTTTTATCTCAACAGAACCAATCTTAGAATCAATCATCCAAGTTTTTACGAAAACAAAAGGAACGTTTTATGACTACGAATAAACAACAACATGACATTCTGCAATCAAAAGAGAACCAGATGTTCAACACTATGAAGTAGCCATGCAACATTTTATGATCAGAGTAGGAGCCATTAAGTAGCCTTTTATGACCAACTATTTTATTAGACGATATGGGAGATCGGTAGGAAAGCCCCCATACCATCCTAAAAAAGAAAAAATCAACAACACAAAATACAAAAACAGATGTATAATAGGGAAAGAACGCTGGCCCCTGGCACCAAACAGAAATGATAAATACTCACCTTTAATGGAAGATTGTTATGAAAATCGTGGAAAACAAACATGGATAGAGTTTTATTGCCTCACCATAGATGGAAAGATTACGTAACTCAGCTGATTCGTGTTGGAATAATTCCTATA
>NC_090730.1:41457170-41482170 GCF_036898095.1 Palaemon carinicauda
TATCTTTAGTGGTTCACACTGATAATTTTATTGTTGTCTCTAGATATGCAACAAACATTGCTAGCACCCTAGTTGAGTACAAGAATTGCTCTTTATGAAAGAAAACTATAAACAGCAAACATTTGTGCTCCTAACATGAAAACAAATCGATCATACACATGTGGAAAGAGGTTACAGCACAGTAAGGCTAATAAGCTGCTTTATCCATTGCATCGAATACAATTATGTTGACAATCAGACAAAGCTTTTTCTTTTTCTGATAACTGTGTTAGACAAAATAACAAATATCGACAAGATCCTCGGATGTTTAAGGCAAATACACAGTAAGAGATTTGCTAGAATTTAACATTACTTCTTGGTGTCTGGGTACTCTTATATCCCGCATGATCTTCATTTTTACATAATAGAAGTGAGATTAAGGAGGGAGTCTACGTTAGGCAGCAAAATTAAGTACATGGGACTCATTAGGAATGCTGTCAAGAAAGAATTTCCGGGTTGCAAAATGACACAAAAAGACTTCCTGATATTTTAACTTCAACACTCTTACATCACAAAAGAAACACATTTAAAAATACCAGCTTGCGAGATCCCGGGGACATACTGTAGGACTTCAGGAATGGGGAGATTTGTCATCAAAGCTAACTATGACATGGCGTTCACTTCTTACAGAAAGGCCGGAGTAGTACTTATTGAAGCCCTTTAACTTATCTGAACTAACTCTACCTCTTAGGTACACCTTCTACATAACTAGAATCTACAAGATATGAAGGTGAGTTAATGCTTGTTTATATTCTATTTTTGTTTACCATTGTTTTTTAAGAGGATTATAACAAGAGAGTTATGTGTTGAGTAATGATTTAAAAATATGAATAAAATCGTCTTTCTTACTGTTACTCACTTATATAGTCTTACTACAATCTGGCACGTTACGTTACCCTACTTGAAAATGTCCAGTACTTCAGGAATATTACTGACAAACAAGAAAGAGGAAGGTTTGATGATACACTAGAAGAAGAGGCCACAGTCATGCCTTCTCACATAGATGCCTCTTAGATTACTAAGGATTCTGTTTCATGCTCTCTCTCTCTCTCTCTCTCTCTCTCTCTCTCTCTCTCTCTCTCTCTCTCTCTCTCTCTCTCTCTCTCTCTCTCTCTCTTCTCTCTCTCTCTCTCTCTCTCTCTCTCTCTCTCTCTCTCTCTCTCTCTCTCTCTCTCTCTCTCTCTCTCTTGCAATTCCAGCATACATGTTTTCATTTATGTTGAAATATATTCTGCGCAGCCTTTTTCTATTCTAATGTTTTTCTTATATTTTTCTATTTTTTACTTATTTTTTTATATCATTATCTTTTATTAAATGATAAAAACATCCAATTTATGCATTGATTAATGGTAGAGTCCACTTTTTTATTGTTATTTACCAATGATATAATCTATATTTTCTAGGATCTGGTACATTACTTTGCCCTACTTAGGAATTTCTAGTATTTCATGGATGTTATGTCATCAAGAAGGAGGAAGGCTTCATGGTACCCTAGAAGAAGGGGTCCCAGTCAGAGATGACGACGTTGATACCATGAACACAAATTTCATGTAGATATTGCAGTATTTCCAACCATTTATTTTAGTAGACTAATAATTTTTTCCTCATTTTCAAGTGATGTAGTTAACTAAGATTTTTCTTCCTTATCTACCATCAATATAAAGAAATTTATTCCATCCAAATTATTATTTAACAATAAGAAATAGCAATAAATTTGTTTTATTCCGTGTTTAATGTTTTTATATTGGAATCACCCTCTTCTTGATTTTTGTTACACCTCTCTTTCGTTATTGTTGTTATATTACTAATTAGGAGATACACAAAGAAAGAATATTCGGCAGAAAAAATCATTATAACTAAACAAAATAACAAGCTTGCATACCCTACTCTTCCATACATTTTAGAAAATAAATTTTTTTATATATGGTACAGATGTAAATTTTTTTTTCAAATGTTGTAAACTACATTAAAATGTATGTATGGTTTCCCAGATAATGATGTTTAAGAACTTTAAATGCGTGTTTGTCTTTTTTTATATTGAACTTTCATATGTTTTTGGATTCATTCATCATCCTCTCCTCCAACAACTATTAACACAAAGGTACAAATATCCTTGGTTACATTCCGCCAGCCGTCTCTATCTTGAGCTTGTAAATCAATACTTCTCCATTCATTATCTCCTAGTTCACACTCCATAGTCCTCAACTATATCGTCCTGGGTCTTTCAACTCTTCTAGCACCTTGTGGAGCTCAGCTACACGTTTGGTGAACCAATCTCTCTTGGGGAGTGCGAAGAGCGTGCCCAAACCATCTCCATGAACTCATCATCACATGGCACTCGAGTAATCTCTCTTATTGTTTAATTTCTAATCCTGTCCTGCCATTTAACTCCCAATATTCTTCTGATGGCTTTGTTCTCAAATTTACAAAGTCTGTGTAATATTGCTTCATTGTCATACCACGACTCACGTAAATATTGTAACACAGATATCACTAAACTGATATATAGCCTGAGTTTTATATGTAATTTCAGGCAATTTGATTTACAAATCTTACATAATCTAGCCATTGGCCAATCTAGTTTCTCCTATTTTTCATTAAACTGTGACGGGCCGAGAGGAGATTGTGACTCAAAGACAGGATGAAAGCAACTGAGTGAGTTTATTATAGAACAATCTCCTTTATATACAAAAGCTCAATGCAACAGGAAATTTCATGTTACAAACCGATACCGCTATTGGTGAGAAAAACAGGCATGTATATTCAGGTTTTTTTTAGTGTATGGGAAGAGCGAAGATACAAGCATAATATATACACAAAATGAACTATTTACGATCGTGTGACACACGGTTGGTACATGGCTCCCCTTCTAATAATGACATGCTGTACATGTTAAATAGGGTGCCCTGATCTAGAAAGGCGAACTGTAGCCGAGTCATCTGGGAGGAGATAAGCAGGTTTTAGATGATCAATGGAAACCCAGACTTCTTTGCCACGAATGTTTAGTAGGAATGCTTTCGGAGTGCGTCGGATCATAAGAAAAGGGCCCGTGTAAGGGGGCGTTAGCGGTGGCTTGCTTGTGTCGACCAACGGGTCTCCATGCACCATTTTAGCTTCCGAGACGTTAAGGGCGTCTTTAAGAGTGGTCTTTAGTCCAAGAGGACCCAGGGAAGCTCAGTAAACCAGTTGGAATCCTTGCAGCGAGACATCAAAGCTACTTTGAGGGTGCGATGAAAACGCTCAACTATTTCATTGGCAGCGGGGTTGTAGGCCGTAGCCTGATGTAGGGTGATGCCCAAGAGATTCGCTAATGATGTCCACAATTGAAAGGTGAAAGTGGTTCCTCTGTCAGAAGAAATAGGCTCAGGGATACCAAATCTTGCCATTCATACTGATAGTAAGGCAGATGTACATGAGGCTGATATTGCAGTTTCCATGGGAATGGTGCCCACTCCTGAATCCATGTGTCGATATACTTTGGAAGTTTGTCAAGAAGTACAGGTGCGGACCTAATCCTTAGCATCCTTAGAAATGCCGTGCCGAAAGAACTTCGTCTTCAGCAGCTGTGCAGTAGAACGGCACGTAAAATATGAAGGGCCGGGAATGAAATCAAACACCTGCCGGTATATGGGACCAGGAATCCAAGGTCGCGGACTACCAGTACTGACATCAAAGAGGAGGGTGGTGTTAGAGTCTTCGAGGGGGAAGTCTCCCCAACGGAGGGACGTGCAGGATGTCCTAAATGCTTGATACTCTGGATCCTGTTGTTGGGCTTCAGCCAGGGCGTTATAATCCAATCCCAGTTGAATGGCAGCCAACGTGTTTCTTAACAGGGCATCGGCAACGGGATTCATTTTTCCAGGGATAAATTGAAGGGTGCAATTGTATTCAGCCACGGCTGACAGATGTCGCCGTTGACAGGCGGACCAGGCGTCAGACTGTCGAGTGAAGGCATGTATCAGAGGCATGTGATCTGTGCAAATGACAAAGGGCGTACCTTCTAAGAAATGGCGAAAGTGACAAGCAGCCAAGTGCGCTGCCAGCAATTCGCGATCGAAGGTAGAATAACCCAATTCTGCCTTGGACAGTTTTCTGCTGAAGAAGGCCAGTGGGCTAGGCAAGCCATTGACCACCTGCTCGAGAAATGCACCAATAGCGACGTTGCTGGCATCGGTGGAGAGAAGGAGAGGGGCATGTGGGATAAGAAAAGTGAGAGCCGCAGCGGTTGATAGGGCATTCTTTGCATTGCAGAAGGCCTCTTCTTGAAGGGGACCCCAGTTCAGGTCCTTTGGCTTTCCTTGAGGGAGGCATAAAGGGGAGCAAGAGTGGCGGCAATGGCTGGCAGAAAACGGTGATAATAGTTGATCATGCCCAAGAATTCTTGCTGAGCTTTGACGGTCGAGGGCGCGGGGAAGTTTTGAACGTCTGCTACCTTCTCAGGGAGGTGATGGACGCCTTCAGGAGTGATGCGGTGCCCTAAGAACGACACTTCATTGGCGCCAAAGGTACACTTGTCTTACCGGACTACAAGGCCGTTTTATTGCAGGCGGTTGAGCATGATGCGCAGGTGACAGAGGTGTTCCTCTTTTGAGGAGGAGAACAAAAGTATGTCGTCCACATAACATACATTAAAGGGGAGTTCCCCTAAGATGCCACCCATGAGACGTTGAAAGGTGGCCCCAGCATTACGAAAGCCAAGACAGGAGTAAATGAAGGTGTATGTACCAAACCGAGTGGTGGTGTTGGTCTTGGGGATGTCTTCTTTGTTCATAGGCCCCTGATAATACTCCTTCAGGAGGTCGAGCATAGAGAAAACACTCGCTTTGTGCAGGTAGGAGGTCATGTCAGCAATGTTTGGGAGGGGTTAGTGACTCGGTTCTGTTTGCATGTTCAGGCGCCTGTAATCCCCGCATGGACGGAGGGAGCCGTCTTTTTTCAAAACGATGTGTAAGGGTGACGACCATTGGCTGCAGGCCTTTTGGCAAAGGCCCATTTCCTCCATTTCGGCGAAAGTCTGTTTGGCGGCCGCCAATCGTTCCGGTGCTAGACATCTGAATTTTGCGAAGACTGGGGGTCCTGTCATCTTGATATGGTGATAAATACCGTGCTTGGCAGTAGCCGTGGGCGTTTGGCGAAGTTCCGGACGGAAAACTTCCGGGTACGACGTGAGGAGGTGGACGTAGGCATCCGTGGGTGTGCTGATGTGGAGAGCGAGGTTAGAGGCGGCAGGTTGAAGAGGTGTCGACAAGTACAAGTCTGTGTTGACCAATCGTCGGTGGGCGACATGGACCAGAAGGTGCAAATGATACTAGGAAATCCGCACCGAGGATTAGCAATGTTACGTCAGCAACGAGAAACTTCCAATTAAATTTACCATTTCCGAACGATAATGTGAGGTTCTCGTAACCATAGGTGGGTATCGCAGATCCGTTGGCAGCTACCAAGTGGACGTTGTCCTCAAGAGTTATCTTGGCAAAAGAGAACGACAAACACCCATGTCTACCAAAAATCGCACGCTCGTTCCTGCATCATGTAAAAAGAAAAGATTAGAAACACGGGAGGCCACCACCATGAGCGATGGCCTACTTACACGTTTTTGGCCAACTGAAAATCCTTGACACATTTCTTAGTGGTTGCCCCAAATCTGAAGTGGTAGTTGCAAAACTGCGGTGGATGGGAGGTAGTAAGTGGCTATAGAAGTCGTTGGTCAGGGCGCAAGCGAGTGGTGGGTGGTGGGTGGCTTTGTTGCCGCTTCGGCACGTCACCGGGTAGGAGTGTATGTCTTACAGCATTCACGTCAGCTTCAGTTGACGTTGTGTAGGCGTCCTCTTCGTCAGGGGTGGAGGCTTTGATGGAGGTCTTGAAGTGGCTGTCTATAAGGTCGTCGGCTTTGGTCATCAAGTCCTTTATGGGTAAACTATCGACATCGGGTATGGCAGCGGTGAACACCGTATCCAAAGGGTAAGAAGTAGGTTCACCTCACAAGGAGAGCCATCTGCCGAAGGTTGTAGGTGAGCGATACTGGTCATTTCCCCGAGGGCGAGCGAAGCCCTCTAGTCCCTCAACGGTTGTTGCGAGAGCTGAAAAACCTCTGCTATACGGGCGGCTGGCGACGGCGAGTACTGCTGCAGAAGGTTCGTTTAGAGGGCTTCATATGCTATTGGGGTGTCTCCTTGTTCACAAAGCCAGTCGGATATTTCCGGGAAGGTTTCCTCAGGTATATCCACAAGAACATAATCTGCTTTGGTGGTTAAGCGAGTCACGCCCTTGATGCGAAACTGGACTTGTGCGCGCTGAAACCAAGCAAACGCTTCTCCGCTGGAGAATGATGATAGTTTCAATGGTGGAGCCACGGCATTAACTTCCATAGAATCCGCCATAGTACCAAAGATTGAGAGACGAGGGGGTTGGAAGGCGGGAGGAGCGAGTTGACTTCCGGTGTCACCAATGTGATTGGTGGAGAGAATGTTGTGATTCAAAGACTGGATGCAAGTAACTGAGTGAGTTTATTATAGAACACTCTTCTTTATATACAAAAGCTCAATGCAACAGGAAATTTCATGTTCAAAACCGACATCATTACCGGTGAAAAAAAAAGGCATGTTTATTCAGGTTCTTTTTAGTGTGAGGAAAGAGCGAAGATACAAGCATAATATATACACAAAATGATCTATGTACATTCGTGTGATACATGGTTGGTACAAAACCCAATTCTAAAGACCCTGTATTAGATATCATAGTTCCCAAATATTTAAATGATTCTATCTCATTAATCCTTTCTCCTTCCATTGATATTTCAACGTCCTTCGCATATTCAGTTATTGAAATATACAACACATAATAATGGCATAATTTTTTCATATAGTAAACAAATAAATTGCATGGTTAGTTTCAAAGATACCGATGTTTCAAAACTTTAAACGCGCTTTTGTCAACTATTAAAAAATGGCGCTTATAATCTTCTTCAGTAAGGCATTGGTACAAAAAATTTAAATGAAAAAAAAATCCATGGTCATATAATGAGACATTTTTTGTACACTAAAAATCATAAGCAAAGAGATTTTGCTTATACATTTCAAAATTTTATACATTTCCCATTAAGAGATGACATATCTGTCATTTTTATTGGGGATAGGCAAGCCTAAAAATTTAGATTTCTCTCTGTTCTTATTTATTCATTTTTTTCAGCATTAGAATACGTGATGATAGAAAATTACACGTTTTAGTGACCTTTGCGTTTGATAGTAGTACGTATTATTATAATTACGGCTAATTAATATTTGAGTCTTCTCAATACAAGGGGATAGGTTGGCAAGCTACGGTGATCATTTCTCTCATGACTATAGCAAGAAAAATAGAATCAATGTATGAAATGTGGGCTTTATGGCCCGGTGATGGATAAAGGAATTGAAGAAGGGCAAAAGCTTCTAACTCATCAATACCAGATTGCAGAAGGCACCGGTTCTTTCGCCTCAGAATTTCGGGGAAATTAGCTCAATAAATTTATCAAAATCCAATAATCATGACTAAGGCGACAGGTCTCTCCACTAAGTCTTAAAGGAATAAGAATGCCGGAGGTTTTGAATAGGGATGATGTATGTTATTCATGAATATATAATAACGTTTGTTTTTTATTCTAAGAAATCATATATTTTAGATTATATGTTACCACAATTTTTAAACAAATTCTTTTTTGAAGTTGGCAAGCGATTCAAAAGAAAGGGTAAGGATATCTTGTAATTACAAAAAAAGGACATAACTAAGAGAGAGAGAGAGAGAGAGAGAGAGAGAGAGAGAGAGAGGAGAGAGAGAGAGAGAGAGAGAGAGAGAGAGAGAGAGAGAGAGAGAGAGAGAGCGTTTGTTTGGTGATTGAGCCTTTCTTTTGTAGAATGAACCAAAGTACTAAACAAATTTGTATTAGTCTTCAAAATTTGAGAGCTTTATAGTATTAAAGATTTATGGAATTGTATCACCATTGGGATCTAGAAAGTTGAGATCAGGAAATGTAAAAACTAATATTAAACAGACACCAAGCTAAGTGCAGGGGGTACCATCAAAATTAGGGTTGAAAATCACCTGAAATGTAGTGAGGAGAAAGATTTTGCCAGATCCGGAGTTATTAATTATAAATTTCTAGATTTCATTGCGCATATACTGACAGAATGTAATCAATTTCGAAATGTACATCCCTGAATACTCAAATATAGGAATATAAACATGAAAAAAATCCTTTAAACTTAAGAAATCACTAGATATAGTCAGCAATGTAACAATTTTAGACTTTGATATACTTCATTATGGTTAATATACATCATTACCTCCGTCAACGAAGTTGGAATAGGTTATGTTTCCCACCCTGCTTGTGTGTTTGTGTGTTTGTGTGTGAACAGCCTCCTGGTCAGGTTTTTAATCGTAGAGTAATAAAAGTGCAGGGTTTAACTTCTATGTAAAAAGCTGGAAATTATTAAATTTTGGAAGATCAAGGTCAAAGGTCAAGGTCACGGTCGGGCAAAATGTCCCATTCAAGTAATCAGCCATAATTTTGGACATCATAGTCATAGAGACTTCAAATTGGTTCGTATATGAGAGCATGAAAATTCAAACAAATTAATACTTGTTAAGGTCAAAGGTCAAGATCCAGCAAAAGGTCGAGAAATAAGCTGCTGCGGTGTAGGTTTGCGCACTACTGAGTGCCCCTCTTGTTAGTAATGTTTTTATTCCCATGAACTTTTATTTTACTTGCTATTAATATTTTATATTCAAGATAGAAATAATGAAAAGGTAATGCTCATCTCCAGCTTTCAAACCAGTTAATAATTCCAGACATTAAGCGCTGATTAGTGATTAATCACATTCATGAAATTCTGTCGTGCCATAACTCTTCGATATTCGATGGACCCACATCGAATACGTAATTACATGACATCTTCGGCGATTAGAGTACGTCAGGTACACACTATCAATTTAGGAAGATAAGGATGTATCAGGACTCGGTACGACATCGTCGTTTCGAGGAGCTTAGTAATCTTTAGGATTCAATTCCCAGTTTTACCCGATTGTTTTGATGGCTAAATGCTCTCGTGTTAAATTTCACATACACACACGAATAACTGTACTCATACATAAATATACATATATAACATAAACATGGTTATACACATATAAATTTTACTTTAGGTCTTTTCTTTTGGACAGAATATGCGCCAAAAAAGGGTTATAATTATAGGCATAGCACACTTTAGGAATGCCATAGAACTTTGTCTACAACTACAGAAGTCATCTAGCTACCTGGTATCTAATATATTGTTCATGACATAACAGAGAGAACAGGTTTTAAATTCATATATATATATATATATATATATATATATATATATATATATATATATATATATATATGTATATATATATATATATATATATATATATATATATATATATATATATATAATATATATATACATATATATATATATATATATATATATATATATATATATATATATATATATATATATATATGATATTTATGTATATATATATATATATATATATGATATTTATGTATATATATATATATATATATATATATATATATATATATATATATATATATATATATATATATATATATATATATATGTATGTATATATGTATGTATGTGTGGGTTTGTAAGTGTTAGCCTCTGCTAGTATGTATGTATGTGAATGGTAAAGTATTCCCTTTCATTTATCATGCATATTTTTCTCCTTAGGAGGGTCTGGCGCCAGAAAGGTACAGCTTTTCAGTTTTTCGACAAATCATCAGGGTGAGGTTGTCATACTCATGCTATTTTTAGCACAGTAGATACAGATACCAAATTACTCCTTGTGAAACTGGTGGGAGGTAGGCAAGGAGTGGTTCTCTACCTGCCAAAAGTGAGCTAACTTTTACATCACAATGAATTGTTTTTTCCTCACAAGATATGACAAAAGTAAAGACTTACAAACCCACACACATATACATACATACATACATACATACATACATACATACATACATACATACCTTGAACTTTGACCTTAACAAGTGCTATAGCGTAGCCTAACATTTGCGCAGAAATTATTTAAACATTGGTCGTTTCATGCATTTGAAAAAGAAGTTTGTTAGTAATAGCACACTGCGCTCTTCACTTGTAACTTGCAGAACCTTTTTTTCCTTTATATTTTTCATACGATCTATTCAGAACTTCCTAGAATCTTATTTGTTCTTTCATTCCACCGTCCTTAATTTCTCCCCATGACCGCTATTAATAAAACCATAAAACCCCGAATCTTCAGTAAGTTTTCTTCTTTCAGCCGACGACGTTCAAGGCCGCCCGGTCCCTTTTCTCTTAACACTTCCTCATGATCGAACCACTTAAAAACATCCCACTAAACTTTTCTTCACCACTTCTAGGCATCTTAATCTTATGTTTTGAGTCAATTCTTCTTATACGACTATAATATACTGATAGTCCATTATAAAGCTCCAATCTAGCTTCTTTCATTTGAATTTGAACACCTCATTTAATTTCCATGATGGGAAGTCTGGTCCAAATGACCGGAATTTCCAATTTTCACTTCCTAATCAAAAATATCCTGTGGCTTATCTCTTCTTTCTGCATAGTATGATTAGATATATTCTATCCTAAAAAACTTTGCTTTTATAAGTTAAATGTTTGAAGAGGTACCAGACATGCTACTCATGAACAATCTGTGTAGGCACATGAAGCAGTTAATGCTGTGGAAACTCCCATTACTGAGGTTCATCCATGATCAGAGTGACCATTTATTTTTCACTTGTGCCATTCTTTTAAGGCAAAACAACATAAAGTCTCTCTCTCTCTCTCTCTCTCTCTCTCTCTCTCTCTCTCTCTCTCTCTCTCTCTCTCTCTCTCTCTCTCTCTCTCTCTCTCTCTCTCTCTCTTTAAAACCCTTTAACTTCGTCAATCTCTAATCAAACGAAGTGGGGATTGACCTCATCAATATGGATTTATTGCTGGTGGTCGTCTATACTCTAAGAAATTGTATAAATGATTTCTAAACTTTATATATTCGTGATATAATTCATAAAATTGTCTTTCCTAATGATATTTTCATGATCCCATATATTTCTGTTATCACAACATAATTCATATGCTTCAATGATTCCTATAACAATCTAATTCTTTTATTGTAATATCTAGAACTATATTCTATTTCGTATAATTTCACTGTCTAACTCCCTCCTTCGGTCAGATTATTCGCATAACAAATGGGCCAAGTCTTCTACACAAAGCGAGATGATAGTATATAATGGCCGTGGAATGGCCTCAGTGATTAATTGCTTTTCTTGCATCGGTTTGGACAAACGAAAGGTTTACATTGGCTCTTTTCTTCTCCAACAGCCTCGACGTTCATTTGACTGCAAATGAAATCTTCTTTGAGGTGAAACGAAAAATTATGATTTAATGCCTCTTACGAATCTGTGTCTTAGATACTTAACATTTCTTCTGACAGTGATGTCAGCTTGAATAAGAATGAGTTTATACATAAAATTGGGATCACAAATCATATTTCTTTTAAGAGAAGAGGTGCAAAGGATATCTGAATGATATTTATGCAGACAAAAGGTACATTAGATTCGAGTTTTTTTTTTTTTTTTTTTTTTTTTGAGATACCTTCACTAGAGAGTTATTAGGTCTTTTGACTGTCTAGATAGTAGTATATAAGATCCATCTCTCTGGTTACGGCTTATTTTTCCTTTGGCTACACATACACCAAATAGTATGGCCAATTCTTTACGCACTCTCCTCTTTCCTCATACACATGAAAGAAGTATGATAACCCCAAATTATTCTTCCCTTGGGGGGGGGGGGGGAGGGGGTTAACTACTGCACTGTAACTGTTTAGTGGCTACTTTCCACTCGTGAAGCAGAGAAGAGATTCTTCAGCTATGGTAAGCAGCTCATCTAGGGGAGGGACACTCTTTGGTCTTGGGACGTACCACAGCATCTGTACCATGGTGTGCCAATGTTTTATGTTAGAGCTCTCATGCAAATTAGTCTATGTTTCCTTATTTCCATTCCTCACTGAGCAATTTTCCTTGATGGATCTATTGTCAACTACGGTTTTACCTTAGCTAATAATAATAATAATAATAATAATAATAATAATAATAATAATAATAATAATAATCCTCGAGAGTGACATTGTTTATATCAGCGTAATAATTAGGAGATTTTTGTATGGAAAAGATGATATTCAAATAAGTTTATCTATTAACCTCATCATTATTTTTTTCTTCTATTTTTTTATTAAACCTACAACTCTTTCTACTAGTCTAAAAAGGGAATCCATTTAATTGAACATCATAAGCAATGCCCGACTCCCTTACACTTTCAGGTGTAAAGATTACATGATTGAATTAGAGCCTCCTGTAATGCGAGTGTGCCCCCCCCCCCCCCTCGCCCCACCACCATTCAGGTTAAAAGAGCTCTACATATGATATGGAATTTAAAGTTCTACTTATGTCTTCCATATTATTTACATATGTATAACACAACCTCTCATCTTATTAGCAAGATATGCTACTTCTTTATAAATATAGAAAGAATACGTATGTGGTTATATCTAGAAAATATTCTGATGCATTGTAGTTAAAATATGCATATCTACACCCCAGATTTTATTGATTTTTTAGATTTCATTTGAATGAAAAATAAAAATATTTTATTTCGGTCACTCAAATTTCTGTCAAAACTAGTATGCTGTGAAAATTCTTCTAGAAGTATTGGTGGTGATAGCAATGTCATCACTTTTTAGGGACTATGCACTCAACACGAATGACCAGGCAGCGAAATGTATTTCTCTTATCTTTAGTATTGCTGACCATCTCTTTTATGTTTTCCCATCACATTCTGATGGCATTAAACATAATAGGCTTTATGCCTAACTCCTTTTCAATGATTATTACTTTTTTGTCAAATTGCCAAATTTGCAACAGCCTGATAAGCTAGGCTTAGGTCAGGAGAATGCCAGTATCTATACTTTTTTCAGTCAAACTTATTTTCAGTTAGACTTGGTCTCTAAATGTTCAAACTTCGGGAATGTCAGGCAGTCTACTTAGAATCGCATGCGATTGTGACTTCGGTTGCCTCCAGAGCTGCTTAGAATGATTGCGCAATTAGAATTTGTAAGACTAAGACTCCTGCATTAAAAGGAAGAGCAAAAGGCTGACTGCGTTTCATTTTAACACTTCCACAGTTTCTTTAACTGAAAATTTATCGAAAGTATTCTCTTTAGAGTTTTCTCCCTTTCCTTGTAACTCATTTAATGTTTAATTGTCGAATCGGCCTTGTTTTCAAGTTAAAAGTGCTATTACCGACTCTTTCTTTATATATATTGGCATCCTTAAGGATGTGGACTCTTTCGCACCACTATCCTATTTAAATACCATTCTACACTACTTATTCATGGATTCATAAATATATTCCCGACCTTTTTTTCCCTTTACCACTCGTTAATTATTATTATTATTATTATTATTATTATTATTATTATTATTATTATTATTATTATTATTATTATTATTATTATCATCTTCACTATTATTATTATTATTATCATCTTCACTATTATTATTATTATTAATATTATTATTATTATTATTATTATTATTATTATTATTATTATTATTATTATTATTATTATTATTATTATTATTCAGACCTGAGAATTGTCTGAAAGGGGTGAATATAGCTTGGCTCATCTTGTTTCCGATCCTTTTATTGCTTTGTATTTTGAATACATACATTACAACATATAAACAAGATGTGCTCTTCAGGCGACCGCGGATATTTTGCATCCGTGTAAAGGTTTTAGGAGTTTTACTCGATTTTCATAAACAGGCACAAAGGGTTTTTTTTTTTCTTTAATGGAATTTATGGATATTCTTTGCTTCTTCATTCTTTTGGTATAGCTTAATCAAAATACGGCTTCAATCTAACAAAGGACACGGCTCTTACTACCAACTTGATTTCACTTCGAATTTTCTATATTGTTTCTTCCCCATTTTATGTATCTAATTTTCTCTTATACTATTCTAGTGTAAAGTACGACTAAAAAGGGTCGGCTAGATTTATTATATAGGAAGATGCTTCTAGAAATTTTTGTTCTCTGCCTTCCTTTGTATTCCCTGAATATATTAATTTGCCTCTTTAAAAGAAGCATGTTTTTACTTAGCAGATGGCAGAAGCTCAACAAAATACAATTTTATATTCAGTACATGACCAGTTCATTTTCTATTGCAATTTTTATTTCAGTCGAATTTCATTTTCTTAAACATACATCCAACCATAGACTCATACATTACAAAACAAGTGATTAAGGTTGCGGTATATCTGGCAAATGCCACAGAACATCATAGGATATCAGCATGACAGCATTGGTCATCGTCTGCATGAACTACAGAATGAATACGTTTAGGAATGGAGAGATCGCTTCCGAGTGATTTTTTGTATATGTGTGTATATGAACATACATTAAGAATCTCACGTAATTTAACTGTTATTTAACCGATCCCAATAATGTAGAGGTCTATTTCGTTATTTGAATTTAAGCTTAATAACCTTATTCATAGAGTTAAGATAAATCAATCATTTCAATTTGTTAGTTTTGGGGAGTAGATAGCAGTCATTAATTAAATTCCAGTTAACTATGTAAAGCCAAATTTTATTTCATTTGGACTTGCAACTCTAATTATTTTCTCTGCCACGGGAATCGAAAGAAATTTGTTTACCTGCTCATGTATGCGTTCAAATAATTATCTTTCGATTGGATGAAATATTCAAAAGAGTCAATTAAGAGATTATGATTCAAAGGCCTCCAAATCTTATAGCTTATTTCAAATTTATTTTTTTGGACGTTTAAGACTAGATGCTGCGGCGGGCTAGATTTCAATAACAAATTTATCATTGACAGGAATGTATTAATTAAAACCTTTTCATAATACCCAAATTAGGAATCCAACAAGTACAGAATGGAAATCTAGAGTCAGTAAAACATCAAAAGTTCTAACTTGCAGTAAATGTTTTCATGTTGAACAGGCTGACATAAGTCTTTTTATAGTTTATATATGAAAAATATATTTTAATATTGCTAATGTTTTTAAAGTATTTTATTTGAATTGTTCATTACATCTCGTATCGTTTATTAATTTCCTTATTTACTTTCTTCACTGGGTTATTTTTTCCTGTTGGAGCCCTTGGGCTTATAGCATCATGCTTTTCCAACAAGGGTCGTAGGTTAGCTAATAATAATAATAATAATAATAATAATAATAATAATAATAATAATAATAATAATAATAATAGTATTATCGGAGGAATTTTGGAATTTTTTGCTTGCTCTGTATTTCTTGAATCAAGAAGGTGCTCTAAATCGTATAATCTAATTACCTTAGTTAACATCAGGACTGAGTCTGTATTCCAAATTTGGAGTGCTTTGATTTTATAGACAACATAAGCAAGCACTGAAATACTCATACACCTATAACTGGCGGATTTTAGAAACATTTCCTTTATTGCTACAAACATAATTAGGCAGTATTTAGGGCAAAAACTATTGATGTTCAAGACTCATTGGTCCGCTATACTCTTATAAACATACGGTCAATGTCTTTTGGGTCTACATATTCTCCGGGGAAAAGTCGTGGGGCAGATAAAATGTTTGCTCTTTGCGTGTAAGTGGGTGCCTGTTTCAATATAGGGGATTCAAATATTACAGAAATACATTAATAATTCAACATTCCGAACTTCATACCTTCGATAATAAAGGCTCAGCAGCTAGGTGAACCATTTCGATAGGTTCATTTTAAGAATTGGCTACAATAAAATAATTTCCAATTTTCAGTTGACGACAGTTAAACCATGTCTATTCCTGTATCTCCAAACAAAGTAGAAAGATACACCACCGTAAACCCCTATCATTGTTAAGTGTGAAGCTTTATTTAAATGAGCTGATTAATTGGCGGAGGTAATTTCTTAAATGAAGCCCTGTTCCAATTACTTCTATTACCTCTGTTATCTCTTTGCTGTGAACTTATTACATTCAATATTTGTCATACGATTCAGCATTGAACCATCATATCATACTACACAAAATCAAACGTCTAAACGTTTTTTTATTGTCTAGATTTTAACTATTCGACATTCAAATGTGACTTCCATAAAGAAAATTAGGCTAAGCAATTCCTTTTAAACTTTGACTTTTGATTCGGTATACATTTGTCTCCTCTTCTGTGATTAATAACGTAACTCCAGCATACCAATACTATCATGTATTAGGACCTACATCATTTGCTTCATATTAATTCTTGACTTTTGCATTGCTTTGATTTTACCAAAGTAATATTTAGATATAAGTCTGAAGTGTTTTCCTTCCCAGTAACTAATTCTCAGTAAATACATAAGCCTCCTGTCTAGTAAAGTTGTAACGAGTTCGCTTAGTATTTGCATGTCAACAGATCGATCCTAGACCGGGACCTTGAGTTAAACTGTTTACCGAGGAGGATACTGCTGTGGTTGGGTATCATAAGGGCAGGGAAGACTAGGTCTTGCAGGGCTACATGTTCTGGTGATACTGAAACCAGACAACTTTACCGTTACCTTTATCGGAACCATCAGCTCTCTATATTACATTCATTGACAATTTATTTTTAAATTCTAGATTTTTTGTTCTTAAAAATCCTGTTATATTCATAGATATCCCATTACGTTATTTATAAAAAAGCCATCAAAGAAGCATTAAGACATAACATATTTTTCCTGAAGCCTACTTTTGCAACCAACCAGCCACTTCCCTATTTGCTTGTCTAATCTTTGCTTTCATCATACAGTAATTCATTTGCTTAAACCAAATTACTTTGAAGAATCTATATCATGCATGCTTTCCGTCTTGAACACTACATTTAAATCAATTTCAACATAGAAAATCATAGATCTATCGATGTCTTATCTCGAGGTTAGCAAATATATTCTTTGTAAATAAACAGTCAGTTGACGCAGCCTCTTCTCTGATTAAACACACACTGCTCCCACTCTCCTCCCCTTTCATTTCTTCATTCATGCTTACTTAGGTTAAGAAAAAAAAGTCTTCAACAGATATACTAACTACAGTGACTCTTCACCAAAACCCTTCACCTTGTCATACCTTACACACCTTCATCAACAACTTGGCTACACTATCACAGCCCCATTGTAGTCTCCTCCACGCTAGGGACCTTTTCCTTTATTTTCTATTTAATCCCCATCCTTACACTAAGAACAGTCATTTCCAGAAAAATTTTTGTATCATTCAAACCTTTCTTTCTTCTTTCCTCTCTATTTAATAGCTCTTAGAAATGCCGATGGGATTAATAGAAATATTCTTCTTGTCTGGCATACGGTATTAGTGTTATTAATATATATATATATATATATATATATATATATATATATATATATATATATATATATATATATATATATATATATATATATATATATATAAATATATATATATATAGTGATTGCCGTTATTGTTTAAAAAGTGCTATGAAGAAATACAGCAAATATAAGCGTATTTTCTTCCAAAAATATACATATAAAATATTATGAAATGATAAAATCTTCCACTGTCAGCGCCAAAGATCATAAAACCCCCATGCCGCCAGAGAGAGAGAGAGAGAGAGAGAGAGAGAGAGAGAGAGAGAGAGAGAGATCTTGCTTTAGAATCTGCAGGATAAAAGCATTTTCGGATTATGCATTACAGAAATTTCTTTTTCATAAAAAGAAAACCCTCGCTTGAATTCGGACTTTTTTTTTCATTTCAAGGGTAATTTCTCATAACGATAAAACTGAAATTCCGTTATATTTTCCAAGTAAGATAATTAATCCTTTTGCAAAGTTCAAGAGTCTCTTACAGTCTCTTACTCTTATTATAGTTTTAGTTTTAGTATAAAACTGACCTCAGCTTTACATCAACACGTATAATCATGCCATTACATAAGTTTATTAGTATCCACAAAATATATTTTACTCATTTAAAAAGTTCTAATATAATCTACAAAAAAAAAAAAAAAAAAAAAAAAAAAATAAATAAATAAATAAAGACTGATAAAAGGTTGAAATTTCCTTACTGGATGCATTTTGACTTGAAAGAAACATGATGGATTAACCTTTTAGTCTCACGTTTCCACGATAAAGCTAATGATCATAATAGCTATGGGAACACATAAGAACAAATCAGATTAGTGTAGAGAAGGGATACTCCTCATTTACCTGGAACATGAATAAAAGCTATGGACTTCCATTTGCATTTAAATAATTGGGACCCTCTTTAATGTGAAGAAATGCATTGCAGATAAAAAGATTAGATGCTTGAACAATACCATTTCCTCAGAGTAGATAATGAAATCTTATCTATATTTTAGCGAACAGTTTTCCACGTTTATCAAGACCGCTCTGACCCAGTCTTCGAATGACTTGAGCTAGATTGGGATTAAATTTTTTTCTCTTTTACATGCAATTATATTTTTCCTTTGTAAAGTAATGAATTTTGTCTGCATATTAATGTAAGACTCGCAATGACTATAGTATTTTATTATTACAAATATAATTCCTAGAACAACACAATATCAAACATGAATAAAAACTCCAACTATTTCTCATTCCTTGGTTTTTGTTTTCAGCCACCCGCTGAGATCCTACCGCTAAAGAGTTATGGGGTCCTTTGACCGGCCAGACTCAACTACATTGGACCCTTCTCTCTGGTTACGGTTCATTTTCCCTTTGTCTATATATACACAAAATAGTCTGACCTATTCTTTATATATCCTACTATGACCTCATACACCTAACAACACTGATATTACCAAACAATTCTTCTTCTCTCAAGGGGTTGACTATTGCACTGTAATTGTTCAGTGGCCACTTGCCTCTTGTTAAGGGTAAAAGAGACTCTTTAGCTATGGTAAGCAGCTCTTCTATGAGGACGACACTCCAAAATCAAACCATTGTTCTCCAGTCTAGGGTAGTGCCATATAGCCTCTGTACCAAGGGTCTTTCGCTGTCTTGGATTAAATTTCTCTTGCTTGAGGGTACACTCGGGCACACTATTCTATCTTAATTTTCTTCCTCTTGTTTTGTTGAAGCTTTATAAATTATGTAGGAAATATTTATTTCAACGTTCATAACTGTTCATAAGATATTCTATTTTTCCTTGTTTCCTATCCTCACTGGGCTATTTTCCCTGTTGGAGCTACATCGCTTATAGCATCGTGCTTTTCAAACTACGGTTGTAGCTTAGCAAATAATAATAATAATAATAATAATAATAATAATAATGATAATAAAATTTCGATCCAATGAGTGACTCTAATGTGGTTTGTTTTGTATTGTTATGTAATTAATTGATGCAGGTGAAATAGCTAAAACCCGTATTGAAATCAGTATTCTATCTCCCAGTTTTTCCATTAAACTTTTCCACTCTTTCAGAAAAGATTCCACGATAAGAAGGGTAGAAAACATTGTTGGAAGGTCCCTTTCAGTCCTTTTCAGAAGTCTTAAATACAACCTCTCGATTCTAAGTTTAAAGTCGGCCATGAAGAGAGAGGGCTCTTATCTGGCCACCTTTCCCCGAAAGATGAGGTGGAGCCTGAGATATCATCAGCATTTTAATATCCAGCAAAGTTGTTCTGCTCAACTTAAATTAGCTTTTGAAATTTTATCAGCCAAATGAGCTGATTACAAAGAGAAAGCATATTTGGGTTCTCAGTTCGAGAGAGATTGCATCAACTTTCCTATGTGTCACCGGAGAATAGACTAGTGTTAGCAAATTCTAAAAGTCCTTTCCGCTTAATGAAATAAATGAATAAATAAATAAAAAAAAAAAAAACGTTAGGCTAAGATAATTCCTTTTCCCTTTTTCAAAAATACCTTTCTTAAAAATTAGAATTCCGTTACATTTTGCAAAGAAAAGTAATTTATATTTTGTTGGCTTTAGAAAGCTGTTCTTTTTATAGGTCTAGTTTTGTCTTAGAAATTTTTCACGTGGAATTAGGCTTTTACTTACACACATCAATACAAATTATGTAAACACCCCTCATAAATTTACAGAAAAAAGAATATTTATAAGGAACTGAGGAAGACTAATAGTTCCGCTTACTATCTGCAAGACGACATGAAAAAAGCGTAGCGATAAAATTCATCAGTGGTTTCATCATTCAAAGATAGAGCAACTTCCCGAAAAAACTATGGTAACACGTAAGAACGAACCACATTACTCTTCGAGATGGGAGGTTTTTCGTTTACCTTCATCATAATTATAAGTATATTAAGCCTTTTTTATGATAGTGTAATACTTTGTGAAGTGGAAGATAAGATGTTCGAGGAAAAAAAAGATTCCCACAGTAGTTAAAGTTCTATCTATGATCTTTTTTGACGAAATGTATTTTATCTTCATCATGATAAATCACTCTGCCCAATCATGAAATCCTTTATGTTAAAGTGAGGTTCAATTTTGTTTTTTATATACATACGATGGTGGTTTTTCCTTATAAAATGTAATGTTGATTCAAGTAATTTATCATAGTTAAGCTATGCCAGTAAATTATTTGTATTCATCATCAATTTGTGCTTTGATGGTTGTAGAACCCTTATGAATAATGACATATAAAGGAGATAATGATATTTTGTTCTTGTGCTGGAAGAAGTTATTTGTATTAATAGATTGTGCTTGCATAATTGAACAAAATTTGTTTTTGATTGGAAACTAACCCGGTGATAGAGAGGAGCCAGTACCACTCATAAAAAAAAGAAGATAAATGGTTTATGGAGATTCTTTTTATTTCCAAGTAATAAACGTACGAATACAAATGGCGACCACTGAAGAAATGAAAGATGAGCAAAGTATAAAAAATAGGCAGAAATTGTTAAAAATATCATCTGGATTAACTTGATTATTTATATAAATTATTACGTAAAGACAGATAATAATAAAACAGTCCAACGCATTTCTAAATACCCATTTGACAGTAGACTGTACTTCACAGAATTTTGTTTCAAATTAAGAATGTTTCTTCAGTCTCAGATGTGGGTAAAATTATTCCATAGTTAATAACATAACATAATGTCAAATAATGGACGCTAATTCTCGCCAAAAAATAACATAATAATAATAATAATAATAATAATAATAATAATAATAATAATAATAATAATAAAAATAATAATAATAATAATAATAATAATAATAATTTCTAACAGCAACATCACCCCAAGTAAACAAAGTAAACTTCGGAATAAATCAGATTAACTGCTTCGTCTAATTCCTTTCCATTTTGACCGAAAGGAAATTTAACTGTTTGACCTTTTTTTCCCCCTTTAAATCCTGGAAAGGAAATTTTACTTAAACGGAAGATTTACTTCCCTCGTAATGACCTGCCACTGAGTGTTTTTCTTCCTTTGGAATTATAGAGTTGTCTTTACTTTCAAATGAGGGTTTTAATTATTATTATTATTATTATTATTATTATTATCATTATTATTATTATTATTATTATTATTATTATTATTATTATTATTATTATTATTATTATTATTATAAGCTGAGCTACAACCCTAGTTGGAAAAGCAAGCTGCTAGAAGCCTAAGGGCTCCCACACCGAAAAATAACCGAGAGAGGAAAGGAAATAAGGGAATAAATAAACTATATGAGAAGTTATGAACAATTAAAATAAACCAAACCTATTCCAAAACCTAAGGAGCCAAATACCTACCGACCTATAGCTTTGATAAGCTGCATAGAGAAAGTATCTGATAGAATGGTACTCAATAGACTACAGTGGAAAATAGGCCAACCACATCATCGACTATATGCCTACAGAAATGGCATAGGCACTCAAGAATGCATTACAGATGTCCTCTCAACAATTAACGACAAAAAAGCTTTTGTCATATTCCTTGATCTCGAGAAAGCCTTTGAGCTAGCCAGCTCACCAGCTATACTCTTCACACTTGTTGAAAAGAGAGTGAAAGGACACTTACTGGCCTGGACTCGCAACTACACACAAAACCGAGAGGCCAGAGTCACTTTCCAAGGAAAAACAACAGAGTTCATCCCCTTAGAAAACGGTACACCACAAGGAGGCATACTCAGCCCCTACCTGTTCAATCTACTAATGGAGAACTTAGCCACTTTAAAACTCCCAAAAGGAGTGGAAATTTTCATATATGCAGATGATATATGCATAGTATGCCCAAATAAGGCTCATGCCAGAAATATCACTCAAAAAGCACTTGACTTGATCCTGGTCAAATGCAAGGATCTTGGCTTAAAGATCAACACCAACAAAACCAAAGCAATTGCTATAAAACACTCGCAAAACCCTCAGAACCTCACACTGGGAGGTGAGGACATCGAATGGGTGAGTCAATTCATGTACCTTGGGGTAATCATTAGCAAAACCCTGTCAGCAGCCAATGAAGTAACCTACCTCAGAGAGAAGACAAAAATTGGTCTATCAGCCATGAAACGCATGACCTCCCTTATACAAAGAGTATCTAACAACCTCCTAAGGCTGTTTTACCTACAAGCAATTAGATCCCACATTGATTATGCAGCACCCACACTTACTGCATTGACCGACACTCAAAAAGCATCATTAGAAGTAGTCCAAAACAATGCCATGAGACTCATTAGTGGCTCTCCAATGTGGACAAGACTCTGCTTACCCAGAGCAGAAACTAACCTAATTCCCCTGTCAGCCAGGATTGACATCAGGAATAGCAGCATTATATTCAAGTCAATCATCGCAGACAGAAAAAGACCACTTAATGATATAATAGAAAGGCTTCTACCTCTTCCTGAAGAACTAGATCCACCCAGCTCCCATGCAAAGAAACTACTGGATACACTCAGAAGAATACAGATGCAAAACGAGGCTCACCAAATCAAGGGACAACCAATGCATGAAGGCTACATCCTTGGGCATGTGATCCCATCAAATACAACTTCACTATCCAACCACCAGCAAGCAAGGCTCTCTGCACGCCCGAGCAACTGACTGCAGCTGCAAAAAGGGCAATCAGGAACACACCTGCGCCTCACACCTATTATACAGATGGATCAGTTGACCGTGCAATCTCTCTACATCAAGATATAAAGAAAACTGGAGACTTTCCAACCATGCCTCCACACTGCAAACTGAGCTAGTGGCCATTGCAAAAGCTCTAGAACACTCTGCCAATCAACAAAACTGGAACACAAAGATCCATACAGATTACAAAGGAGCCACGATGGCCCTCAGCAACAAGGAACCTACAGAGAATGTGCACCTCATCACTGCAATTAAATTCTTAGCCCTGCTCCACCAAAGAAACAACAGGCAAGTCACCTTGAATTGGATTCTAAGTCATACAGGAATCTCTGGCAACGACGAGGCCGACCACCTAGCTAAATCAGCTTTAATGTGCCAAACTATTACCATTACTCTGCAACAGTCATTAAAAACCCTTCAAAATAGAATGGCTACCTACTGCATCATCCAAAAGACTAGTGAAGTAAGAAAAGCCTTTCTTGATGGCTCAAGATCTGCAAAGTGGTACATTGAAGCTACAAACATACTACCACACCCAATTGTAAGACAAACTCCTCGCCAGTACGCAGTAATCATCTGCAGACTGCTACTGGGATATCTATGCAACTGGCAAATCATTTTAGATAATGGCCAAGACCCTGCAGCACCGCATAGACCAATCAGACCATGCAAGTACTGTAATCAAGACACAGAAGAACCTTTACAGCACTATCTACAGCAATGTCAGGAAACAAGCATGTTTCGGCAGGATCTTAATCCCAACACTCCTGCTACTGCAACAGAAATTGTCAAGCATATCATTGACAATCACAATACCCTCTCAGCCTTTCTCCGGAGTTACCCTCCACCGAGATAATGTTGCAACAAAGTCAACGTAAAATCCAAGCAGCAATTAAAAGAGAAACCTTATCCTCTCTGCAATTTCCGTGCTGGAAGCTGGGAGGTTGCTGGTGGCTGTGGCCATATCTTTCTCTCCTCTCGGCTGGCAGCCCGATGTCGCATAGCGGGCTATGTTGTCGGTCTGGGGGTGGGGTAGGGATCGCAGGGGTCTTTTTGACCTCCAACATATCTTTCTCTCCCCTCAGATGGCAACCCGATGTCACACAGCGGCCTGTGTTGCCTTCTTCACCTTCAATCTCCCTTCCAAACCACCTTTGTTTGTCTCAAAAACAGAATAACAAGTAATCTTTATTTTTACGTTTTTTTTTTCTTTTTTTTTATTACTTACAGGTACAGGAATTTTGTATTCCACCCTATCTCTACCACTAAAACCGCTATAATTCCTCCTTTTCAGCTGTCTCCCACTACGCTGAAATCCCACACTATCCCTCTATCTCACAACTTAAGCTTAAACCACTATGAAGTTTTTTACTTCACCTATATCAACTTCTCTGACTACAAACTTTCAACTCCTTCCCAAGCCCTCCTACTTATCGGGACTGCTACTATAACTCTTTCTCTCTAACTCAGACTTGAGCCAGTGGGTTCATAGGAAGATATCCCACAGTCAATCACTCCTCTCTAAAACATCCCATCACCACCCAAAACCTGTCCCAATATCCTCACATAAATGTTGCAGAATATCCCCCACCCAACTACCTATCCCAATATATCCTACCAAAACACCTACGGGCTGCAAGATTGCAAAAGCCCGTGTCTGACCAAAAGGGCCAGGCAATCTTTAACAACAACAACATTGTGTCCAACATTCAAGCCTGAGGAAGGGAGACAGCACTCCCGAAACGCATAATTTTTTCTCTGTATTATTTTACACGTATTGTAAATGTTACTTGAATTGTGAATTTTATATTAAAACCTTGACTC
>NC_090730.1:41487170-41509670 GCF_036898095.1 Palaemon carinicauda
AATTCTGTCTGCACGACGACATGCATGTTGGTAATTTATATTTGAGCTTTTATTTTTTACGTGCATAGCATCCAAATACTACGAAGTTACTATGCATTATCAGTGACAGAATAAATGAATAAACAAAGATATATATGGACACAAGGAGTTCTATTGTTATATTGCAACTGTGGGTATGGTCAAACCATTTTAAGAGCAAACTCGGAGCCCAGTAGCCGCATTGCCAGTTCTCTTGGGTCATTTTCAAAGCACACCTGGCTTAGCCGCTTTAATCTATGGGCAAGCCAAGAATAGGAGAAAAGGGTCAACTAATAAGTCATTCACCCGGATTCGAACGGTCTAAGAATATAATCCTTTAATTTGATACTCTCCTTAAATTGTTTCCTTTGTTCTTTTTGTTTGCAACCACGTGGTGACAAGTTGAAACTCTTAAATATAACAAATAGCAAAATTGTTATAAAACGATTATCATACTAACAGAAATAATCTTAATTTTGATATCAAATGAATTCATTTCTCAATTCTGATTGATTATTAAAAGACAGGATTCTTTACAAAGGATTTAATTAACTATGTTTAATATGGTATATTTACGTAGGTGATTGTATTGTTTTAGAATTTATTTAATTAATCTACAAAATTAATTTCTTTACAACAAAGGTTATATTAGCAAACGTGGTTATGGTGACTTCGTCAGATGAAGTTAGTGCTATCACAAAAGATTCAATAGATTAGTTCATTCAGACCATTTTCATGTCTTCCTTTATAATGTTATCAGTATGCTTAATACCCTTGACCCAATTTACCTTGCAAATCTGAAACAAAGTCGTTTTTTATAAGTTGGCTGCATCTGTGACACGTTTGATTGTTTGGTCAATTCCAAATTTAACAATTTCATTACCATTTTCCCATTTTTTTTTCTTAATATTTAATTTAGTAAATATTTTTTTCCATGTAATGCGAAAACAGAGTTCATTATGAAGGTATTGATTTCAAATATTTTTACGGGTAATATCTATATTTTTTTACTTAATATTTGTTTTGTATAAAGTTAGATGCGTCATAGTTTGTGTTTAATTGAAAGATAAGGCCAATTAATTAAAAATAAAAAAAATAAAAAATAAAATCTCGACAATCACGCGCACACTGAAATAAAATAAAGTTTTACCTCGCCGTGATCACTAAACCTTAAATGAAAGTCTGTAACTTCAAATATTGTGAATTAGGGAATTATATGACACTTTAGGTCTTAAATACGAAAATATCAACAATCACACGAACAGAAACAAAATAAAATTTTACCTCGCCTTTATCACAGAACCTTGAATTACAGTCTGTGACTTTTAACGTGTCATATAATTCACTAATACACAATTTTTGGTCTTAAATACAAAATTAAACTACTTTTCCTACTGCTGCGAAGCCAACAATAAATGCATGATACATATTTGCAATGTCACATGAATTATTTATCATTCTGATGAGGGGGTAACTTGAAAACAGAGGGGGTAACTTGAAACTGGTTTCAAACTCCCCCCCCCCCTCCCCCGGTAATCTGAAACCGGTTTCAAGTTACCGGGGGGTAATTTGAAACGGGGGGTAACTTGAATCCTTTACACCGGTGCCATTTCTTTCGGACCCAGAATGTTATGGGACCTAATGTAGACTGATGTTTACTCACGTGTGTGTAAATTGGAAATCTGACGATGCATGGTTACTGATATTATTGTGTTTGCACTTTTGCTCAAACAAATTAGAGGCATATTTGATTTTATTGTCTTAATGTTATTAACAACAATGATGGCATTTCTTGATTTATTGTTACTGTTTATGTTTATCCTACAGTCAATATATATCAATGGTATAGTTCTTAAAGTATCCCTAAGTTAAGTACGCTGAAACATACTGTTTATCATTAATATTACTGTTGTTATTATTATCATTATAATTTTATTATTATTACTATCATTCATTTTCACATTTACCCTTCCCTTGAGAGGTCTGAGTTCAGGTAAAAATTGGTTTAGTATCCCGTTATGAAGAATTTGGAGTGCTAAACTACTAAGGTTCCAACTTTTATATTTTTTTAAAAAACTCATTTTGTAACTGACTGGCATTTCCTTCGATATCCAGATTGGATCTTAAAGTGAAGCATAAAGAAATTATATTTTACTCTTAATTGTTTATAGATAACAACAATTATCATTGTATTACTTTCATTATCTTTATTAGTATCCTTGTCATATTCCCTATCATCGTATAACCAAATTTGTTCGTTAGATCAGCACGATAATGAACAGGAACATACAAGATGGTTACCTAAGCATTTCACTACAATGATAATAGCTAGGATGTAGTTGTCGTTTTAGATTGCCTGACCGTTCTGGCTAGACGTAAGCTCTTGCACCTATGCAGCTTTTAAATAGCCATGACCCATTTTTCCAAGTTCCGAGGACGGAAAGGTAGCACATGTTACTAAAAGAAATAAAAATGCGGTTGCTGCTCTCCTACGGGTTGCAAGAGCCCATGTCTAGTCGGAAGTGCTATTTCTTTCGAACAAAAGGCCAAACAAATATACATGTTTCTCTGAGTTTATCAATGTAAAAAATTATGATATGATATTACTCTCATAATTTTCAATATCCTAACACACCTATGTATTCTCTATGTGTGCCATGATATTTAGATCAATAATCTTTTTTTTACGATATTCAAAGATATTTCAATTATACCCAGTTCTTCAAACCTACTCCTATTTCAGTTTATACGAAATTAAATTAAACTGTTTATACCTAATTTTGCAGTTATGATGAGATAATCCGAACGTTCCCAGTTGTGGTGAAGTTCACAAACTGTAATGGACAATTCCAAATATTCTTAACGCCATTATTGTTACTGGTTTTTAAAATAACGATATTTGTAATGATTACATGGCGTGAGTAACACTTAAACTGGTTACTACTAACCAAATCGACTCAATGCCTATAAGAACACACACACACACATACACACACACACACACACACACACACACACACACACACACACACATATATATATATATATATATATATATATATATATATATATATATATATATATATATATATATATATATATATATATATACATATATATATATATATATATATATATATATATATATATATATATATATATATATATATATATATATATATATATTTGGGCTCAAGCCATGTCGTCCTGATGGAGGTTCCTATAGGGTAGCTTCCTAGGGTATATTACAACTACAGCGATATTCCCAGAGAATTTACCTTAAGGTACCCAGAATTCTAACTCCTGGAGCGAATATCCCTCATGAAAGGGATATCGCGATATATCAGAGGACGTATTCTTGACACGCCACATGGCAATCTGCACCCCAAACAGAGATTACGTATCGAGGGGTCAATTAGCAAGAAACGAAAACGGGAAAGAAAAAGGGGGAGCCGCTCCCAAGGCTCCCTATTCTCCAGTTTTGTAAGCGTGCCTGGCGCCAATCCTGGCGCCATCTGTATTCCTTTTTGCGTAGCTTAACAACTCGGTGTTTTTTCCTGTGTTTCTCGCAAATCTTGGATTTATTCAGCTTTTCATGGCTTCTCCAACTTCGTCGGCCTCTGATAAGTTGAGTACCATTTCTTTTATGTATAAATGTAGGCTCTTGGTAAATCTGTAAGTGATTAATAGGATTAATATTTGTTACAAGAGCCGTAGCCTACCGGAGGCGTCATGGACGCTGTCGCTGGCTAGGTATGAGTTTTAGTTAGCCAGAGCGACATTCTCGGTTGTTTTGCTTTAATAAATTTTAGCTATTTAGCGTTATATAGGATTTCCTTTCGTGCCTTAGTATTATTTTTGGCGAAGTATTCGCCAACTCTGGCCTACGCTAGGCCATGTAGCCTAGTCGTTTGGTCCTAGTACTTTCTGCATGATTTTGGTTTTCCGAGTGTATTAAAATTTTATTGAAGCTTTAGGCTGTTTTTTATACATTTAAGATTATGTTGACTATTTCCAAGATAGTATACGAGTGAGTTTCGGTGATTTAGGTAATCGATTCTCTTGGTGCCTAGGCTAAGTTGCTTATGGAGCCTTAGCATACTTTCTCATACTCCCCGGTTGCTTTCTTTTCTTCGGAGTAGGTATGCAATCCCTTTCCCTCTGTTTAAGCCTTGGGCTTATCCCTAAGTGGTTTATCTGAATTAACTTTCGATAAAACTATACTAGGGTGTTACTGTACCTTCCTGTTCCAGTAAGTCTTGTTTCAGAGTGGGACAGAAGAACAGAGTTTTTAGTCTGAGTCTGTGTTCGTCTGGCTTGGGGTAGAGTCTCCCTCGCTGGCCTGACACAGACATAGGAGGCTTAGCCTCCTTAGGTCACTACCGAAGGTTTCTGTACGAGATGATTCCTTCTTTTGTGATCTAGCAGACTAGTCCTTGTTGCTGTTCTCGGTGGGAGGATAATATTCTTTCCCTGAGAGTTGCAACACCTTCCTTGCTTTGGTTCTTTGGGAGCTGGCAACTATTGCTGCCCTCCCTCCTTGGATCTCCCTTAGGCTAAGATGAGTTTCCTTGGCTGCGGGTGATCCTTCACTAAAGCAAGGTTGGTAGGACCCTCTTTTGTCCCTCCCCCCTCTATCTCCGTAATAGCCTAGCCATTACAGTACTGTACGTCATTCTACAACTGGACCTGGGATAGGTTAGGATGTGGAATTGACTCAGTCCTTTGCCGGCCGGCAGAGTCTGCCGGCCGGCAGGGGTCTTCTGCTTGAGTGCTGCCCGGACCTCCCTTGGTCCCTCATCCATGCCTGCCTGTGAGTCAGACGGCATTGGTCAGGAAGCCTGAATTAGATTCTCCCCTTCCTTATATGCACTCTTTCGGATTGCCTGGCTTGGAGGTTGTTTACGCTCTTATCCTGGCATCCATTCTTTTTTCTTCTAGTGCTGTACCCGACCCGGCTGCCGGCCTATGAGGACGGCAGCCGGGCAGCCGTAGTCCTCTGGTTCTTTTGCTGCTGGCTGGCATCGGTTGTGTACCTTCGTCGGCCGGCTAATGTCAGCCCTTGTCTGCCGGTCACCGGGAGTGTGGCCGGCAGCCGGGTGCTACCTTGTGTAGCCGACATGGGCTGTTGCCAGCCGGCAGTTACTGCCGGCCGGCACATGCATTTGACCCAGCGTTCTGCCGCCTTATAGCTGTTAAGTAGTATTCTTTAAAGCTAGTTATGGTGTGTTGCTGGCCGGCACATAACCTCCTAAACTGTACCAGTATTCTTCAGTATAACATATACTGTAAGAGGAAAACTATAGTATAAGTTTTGGTACAGCACTGTGTGTTCTAACACTTTTGTGTTGTCTTGCACAGCCCTTTGCTGTTGCCTTACAGATAAGAAAGTGAGTTCTTTCTTGTCTATTATCCAGGTTTTTAAAATCATTGCTTAGGTGTGAGCTCCACCTGTTTCCTCTAGAAACTTGGCATTTGTTATTCTAGAAGAGATTAACCATTCGATTTTATTATCTGGAAGGCTACAACAATTGGTTGTGAGGGAAACACAAGTGTGTGTCTTCACTTTCTGAGTTGTTATGCTAAACTGTGCATATCCAGTGATACATAGTTAACTTCATACTCATGGAAATTTTCTTCTCTTTGCAGGAGGTACGTCCGAAGTGCGGAAGTGCTTTCTGCAACGTCCGCAGTAAGAACCTCTGCGGACATGGATTATGTAGGAGGCTTGCAGCATGCGCTGTCTTCAAAAGGTGAGCTCTGGTATTGGGACCCCCAGGTATGTACCGTGTGCTCTAACCTGATTACTGAAGCTTTTGATTCCCCTAGGACAGCGGAATCAAGGGATATAGCAAGGGGGAAGCTTCGCACCTGGGTAAGGGGCTTCCAGAAGAACACCTCTGGACCTTATCTTCCAAGTGAGAAGATGAGGGCTTACCTTTTCCCTAGGGCATCAGCTGATGCAGTGATTCCTCAGCCTCAAGAGGAGATCCCCCTAGTTCAGATCCAGGTGGATGCTGAAGTGGCGGTCGCCATGCAAGACATCCAGTTGGGTGACAGGATGTCAGACGTGTCCGAGCGTCTGGAGGAAGACCTCCTGGCAGGAGGCCAGGATGAAGATCAAGCCCCAGACATCGTAGAGGAAGAAGCCAACAAGGTGTCGGCTTCTCCGGTTCTGATCCCTGAACCTATTCCCTCAACATTGTCCGCTCTCCCAGTAGAGCTGGGACAGGCCCTCTCCTCCATTGTTGGAATGATCCAACAAATGCAGAAGTAGAATATGGAGAAGGCGGCTGCAATGGAACTGCGGATGCAGAAGCTTGCAGCATCACGTGGGCCCCAGAAAAGGCTCAATGAGAAAGACCTTCCCTTGTGCTCATAAGCTAACCCGTGGAGATATGCTGAGCACATGCCAATGACGACTGGAAAGATCGTCATGTCGGATAAGCTGGGTTCAGTACCCCTTGAGGAAGTGGAATTCTGGCCCAGCAAAGGGTCATATCTGGACTGTTATGTCCGGTTGAGGAAGGAACCAGCTTCAAAGGAGGAGACAGAGCCGAAGGAGGTCATAGTGATGGACCATGCTAAGGCTCAAGCTTTGCTTTCATCTTCGATGAAAGAGAGGGGCTTCACAAACTCAAAAGTTACTGCATTGAGTAAGAGGCTCCCTTCCTTTGTGTCCTCTCCAGCTAGAGCCTTCCCCTTTTTGCAGAAAGAGTTTGCGGCTGTATTGAAAGCAGTCGAGGCTGGCAAGCCTTGCCCCTCCCTGGAGGAATGTAAACCCTTGTCGCTGGCCCTACCCATGGACCACAAGGACTGGAAGGACGTCCATCCTACCTTTTCAGTCGGGAAGTTTGAGGCTGATATTGCCGGACGTCAGTTCGGTGAGAACCTCCCTAAGCTGTCTGACTTTCTTTTGTGGAGAGAGCTCGAGACAAAAGAAAGACTGGCTGCCTCAATGTCTCTTCAGACCACTCTTGAGACGATGGCAAGTGACCCCAAGAGAAATGTTCATGGTAGTGGCCAAGATTCATCTAGCCACAGTGACGAAGGATCTTTACAGCTTTGTCAGGGCGAGGAGAGCTTGTAGGGAGTTCGTGTTCACCTCGGCTACAGTGAGGCACGAGCCAAGGAAACTAATCTCCTCCAACATTTGGGGCAAAGACCTTTTCCCTAGCGAATTGGTCAAAGAAGTTGTGGATAAGGCCGCCACGGAGAATAGAAATCTTCTCCAAAAGTGGGGCCTGTCTATCAAGAGAAAGTCTTCCCGGGATGAGGGTCCCCAACCGAAGAGGAAGACTAAAAGGCCTAGGCTACCGTCTCGGCCAGCCAAGCCAGTTGAACAGTAACAGCAACAGCAGTTGCCGATGCCTTCAGTGCCCCAGATGGTGGCACAAACCCCGAACACTTTCCAGTGGGTACCCCAGGCCGTGTCGACACAGTCCACGGTGTTCACCCCAACGTTCGAAGGGCAGTCTACTTCCTTTCGAGCAAAGCCTAGAGGAGCAGTCAGAGGCTCTAATAGGCACCCCTTAAGGGGAAGGGGATTCAGGGCGGTCGCGGTCGGGGAGGCAAGACCTCAGGATGGCAGTCCAAGTGAGATGATGCCGGTAGGAGGGAGACTTCAGAATTTTCGGGATCGGTGGACCTTCGATCCCTGGGCCCATAGCCTACTCAAGAACGGACTGGGCTGGAGCTGGTACAGCACTCCACCCCCGTGCCCTCGGTTTTTTCCAACACTCCATCCCCGTTCTGGAGGAGTACGTTCAAGAACTGTTGGAGAAAAATGTGATCCGAAGGGTGAAGTCCATCAAATTCCAAGAGAGGCTGTTTTGTATTCCTAAGAAAGACTCGGAAAAGCTCAGAGTCATTTTGAACTTGTCGCCACTCAACAAGTTCATAGTGAATTGCAAATTCAAGATGCTAACACTGCAACACATAAGGACCTTACTGCCCAAGAGGGCATATTCCGTCTCCACAGACTTGTCAGACGCCTATTGGCCAGTTCCAATCAACCGTCGACTCTCCTCCTACCTAGGGTTCAAGCTACAACGAAGACTATACGCCTTCAGAGCCATGCCATTCGGGCTAAATATAGCCCCAAGGATTTTCATGAAGCTTGCGAGCGTAGCTCTCAAACAATTGCGCCTAAAGGGAATTCAGGTAGTAGTCTACCTGGACGACTGGCTGGTGTGGGCGGCATCCGAGACAGAATGCTTGCAAGCTTCTAGTCAAGTGATCCAGTTCCTAGAGTATCTAGGCTTCAAGATCAACAAAAAAAAAAAGTCTCGACTTTCTCCATCTCAAAAGTTCCAGTGGCTGGGAATCCACTGGGACTTAATGTCACACCGTTTCTCCATCCCGGCGAAGAAAAGGAAGGAGATAGCGGGTTCTGTCAAGAGACTTCTAGATTCTGAAATGATATCAAGAAGAGAACAGGAGAGGGTACTGGGCTCTCTCCAGTTTGCTTCGGTGACAGACCCAGTGCTAAGAGCACAGCTAAAGGATGCTACTGGAGTTTGGAGAAGTTATTCATCAAACGCGCGAAGAGATCTGAGAAGACCAGTTCCGCTTCGGCTACGTACTCTTCTCAGGCCTTGGTCCCAAGCCAGACATCTAAAGAAGTCTGTTCTTCTTCAGCCACCTCCCCCGTCGGTGACGATTCACTCAGACGCCTCGAAGGAGGGACGGGGAGGTCACTCTCATCGGAAAAAAGTCCAGGGGACTTGGTCCAAGCTATTCAAGACCTTTCACATAAACTTTCTAGAAGCTATGGCAGTGCTCCTTACTTTAAAGAAAGTGTCCCCGCATCACTTGATCCACATAAGGTTGGTGATGGAAAGCGAGGTAGTCTTGAGAGGCTTGAATCGACAAGGATCGAGGTCACCACCTCTCAACCAGGTGATGTTGGCCATCTTCCGATTGGCGGAAAAGAAGAAGTGGTATCTGTCGGCAGTTCACCTTCAAGGAGTCCGCAATGTGACAGCGGACGCTCTATCCAGGTTCACACCGATAGAGTCGGAATGGTCCTTAGACGCAGGATCATTCTCCCTCATTCTGAACAAGTCCCAGAACTGCAGATAGACCTCTTTGCGACGAAAGACAACAAGAAGTTGCCCCTGTACTTGTCCCAGTACGAGGACACCTTAGCGGAAGCAGTGGACGCGATGTCCCTCGACTGGAACAGATGGTCCAGGATTTATCTGTTCCCTCCTCACAACCTTCTGTTGAGGGTCCTCAACAACTGAGATCCTTCAAGGGGGGTAGCGGCAATAGTGACCCACAAGTGGTAGAACAGCGTGTGGTTCCCCCTGGCATGGGAACTACGACTGAAGTTTCTACCGCTATCAGATCCAGTTCTGACCCAGCGAGTTCCAGAAGTCTTCTGTCTGTGCTTCATTACAGAAAACCCGGATCCTGCAGCTCATGATTTTCTCTCCCTAGCTGTGAGAAAGCATTTCGGGATTTCGGAAGCCAGCATAGACTTCCTAGAGGAAAATAAGTGCAAATCTATTAGAAGGCAATAAAGTTCTGAAAGCCTGCGCTAGGCTCAGACGTTCAGCACCTCCAAAGCCCATTTCATGGTCTTTAGACAAAGTTCTTCATTTCGCTTCTCTGTGGAGCAATGAGGAGGGTGCGTTAATGGATTTGACCAAAAAAGTTATTTTCCTATTTCCACTCGCGTCCGGGGCCAGGGTTAGTGAGATTGTAGCCCTCTTGACAGAGGAAGGTCGTGTTCAGTTCCCGGATGGGGGAGAACTGAACCTGTTTCCGGATTCTTTGTTTCTCACCAAGAATGAGTTACCCACCAACAGGTGGGGTCCCTGAAGAATCTGCCCTCTGAAAGGAGATGCATCTTTATGTCCAGTAGAATGCCTAAAGGTCTATCTTCATAGAACTTCAGACTTCAAGGGTGGTCAACTATTCAGGGGAGAAACATGAGGCTCAAATTTATCACTGAATCAACTCAGGGTGAAAATCGCATATTTTATTCGCAGAGCGGATCCTGACAGTACACCCGCAGGTCACGATCCGAGGAAAGTTGCTTCATCCTTAAATTTCCTTAATTGTATGGATTTTGAGCATCTCCGTTCATACACTGGCTGGAAGTCTTCCAGAGTGTTCTTTCGCCACCATGCGAAGCAAGTGGAGCAGCTAAAGAGTTCTGTGGTAGCAGTGGGTTGCGTCGTTAACCCTGCTGTTTAACTCTGCGAGGAACAGTGGTTTTAATTAGGACAATTAATTCCAGGGTGAGTGTGTAGTTACATTCTGTGCTACAAACTAAGTGAGGGCACTGAGGTGCCCACGTTGACTGTTCCACTTCCAAAGGTGAACCTAGCATAAGTGCAGACATGTATGCCGAGCGTTTATAACGCTAATGTAACTGATTAGTAATACAGACTTTTCTGACCTTCATACGTCGGTATGTTAAAAGTGGGACTAATGTATTTCTTTCAGATAAACAGTTTCTGTTTACTATCAGACTTATGCTTAAAGATTTGGTTATCCTATTCTTATATATATATATATATATATATATATATATATATATATATATATATATATATATATATATATATATATATATATATATATAATTGTTGTTAACCTGTCTGTTTATTGTCTATTAATAAACTTGTTCTTGAGAACCTTGCGTCTCCTTCACCTGTGTCAATTTATTGATATAATTGAGCATTCATTCTATTTATATTTATCTCAGATTATTCTAATAGATTGTTCCTGTATGCAAGCTATGTTGCATTGGTTTATGCTTTCCCTTATCGGGAGTACTCCATCCCAGAAGGGGACGATGGCGGTTTTACAAGTTTCCTCCTATGCGGATATAAACCTTTGTCCAATACAAGTATTGTGCGGAGAACTTGTCGATATTTCATATTGACGCAGTGGTTCTTTACAAACTATGCTTTACTTAATATAGGGTGAGACCACTATATTAGCTTGCCTGGTATTCATACATAGGTATATGTACTCTTCGAGACTTTTCCAAAGTGTAGTAGGACTCTTCCCTCTAGGGGACAGGAAGCTCTAACATGGTTTATGGTTAGTTGAAAAGATGTAAAACGGTAACATCTTAGGTCTCTAGGTCTAGTCGACCGGGAAAAATTACCTCCGGGGAGTACGGCGCGTTCTGAGAATCCACAGATACAGTAATGCTCTGGTATACTTCCATACGGACGACATGGCTTGAACCCAAAAAACGGATTTTGAGCGAAGCGAAAAATCTATTTTTGGGTGAGATGGCCATGTCGTCCTGATGGACCCGCCCTTCCCTTTCTATGAAAGGGCTGTAGGACCCCTCCTTACATACAGTATCTGTAGCACCTCGTGTACGCTACAAGGAATATAGATGGCGCCAGGCACGCTTACGAAACTGGAGAATAGGGAGCCTTGGGAGCGGTTCCCCCTTTTTCTTTCCTGTTTTCGTTTCTTGCCAATTGACCCCTCGATACGTAATCTCTGTTTAGGGTGCAGATTGCCATGTGGCGTGTCAAGAATACGTCCTCTGATATGTCGCGATATCCCTTTCATGAGGGATATTCGCTCCAGGAGTTAGAATTCTGGGTACCTTAAGGTAAATTCTCAGGGAATATCGCCGTAGTTGTAATATACCCTAGGAAGCTACCCTCTAGGAACTTCCATCAGGACGACATGGCCATCTCACCCAAAAATAAATTTTTTGCTTCACTCAAAATCCGTTATATAAAGATAAAATTATTGCATTGAATTTTGAAAATATATCCAAAGTGGGTCAAGACATTTTTGGAATCGTTGCCAACGGAAATTCGCAATTCCTCTCCAACCATTTCTTACCTTAACGCATTTATCACATGTGCAATTTCTCCTCCCTAACAATCTCTGTAAGTTCCTTATCAGAATTTAATGTCACTTCCTTAGTTTCCATCTCTTTTCAGTTCTCATTTACCTCATAGATGAAGTCCAAAGATGATTTTCGCCCTATCTGGAAATCGATTGCGTAAGTTTTCTGTGTGCTGACATGGTTACCAATCGTCTTTTCTAAAGAAGTGTTAGCAGACTATTAAAACTGTAAATTATATCTAAGGTATTAGGGGATAAAATTTGGGTTCCTATTTAGAATGATATATAAAAGTATAAGAATAGTAAATTTGATTTTCACAAGATTTTCTTCGGGATAAAATGTCTGAATCAAAGAGACTTTCTTCAATAAATATTAGAATAAACCAATAGATTTGTTGTAAACTGTGAAGTTAGCAGTACAATTGTACGAGTGAGATTAAACTGAAAACTATTTATAAAGTTAGTTATTATTAAAAAAAAATTTATCAGAGGTTAAGATACATCAAGTTTTCATTATCCTCTCTTCTCGATGATTGACGGTGGTGTTACTATCGCAATATATTGGCCTTTTTTCGAAGGAAATGTTCAAGTCTTAAGTTAATCTGTATATACTGTCTTTCATCAATTTAAAATCTCTTTCGTTTTCATAGTTTTTCTTATTATTTATTTGCTGTCTGTATTTTCACTTTACTAAGATAACAACTGTTATGGTGAAATTTCAGTTATAAATCAACTGGGGATTTCACTATTCTCATTACCCAAATAATATTATTCCTATGCACTCAATTTTCCTCTATATTATACTTACACCAAACTATTTATTATAATTTCCCATTATATTTTTCATCTGGTCACGTATTTTTTATTATGATAGCGGAGCAACATAAATAGGAAATTACGAAATGAATTTATCCTCTTGATTTCCTAAAATCACTTTCATATAATAATAAAATAATTTTGTGAAACACGGATTACCTTTCTTTTTACTCCCAGAAGTCAGAATGTCTTTTAGTATAATGTTGCATTATGAATCTTTGTTCCACGTGTAGAGCAGTGTTGTTTAGACCTGCTGTCTTTATTTAAAAATAATGAACACTGAAACTTAAGGTCTGGATGCTGGAGCTTAACCAATATTTGTCTCGATTCACTCTCATTTCCTTTAGACAATGGATGGTATGGGGGTGTAGTGTGACGTTAGGTATAGTGATGCTTTGTCCTGAAAGTGTAATTTGTATTTTAGGATGATTTGTTAATGATATTAATATCTTAGCATTGTTGAACAATATGGATTTAGGAGTTGTTTTTTATTTGCTATTATTTATCATAATTATTATAATCATCTTTCCCCGCAAAATTCTATGACACTGACAGAAAATTGAGTGACTTTGACATCTTTTAAGGTCTCAGATATATTTTCAGACGTTAAAGGTCAAAAAATTTCAGCAATATGTAAATGTTTGGTTATGTGACTTGTGGGAACATCTTTTACAATTTTAAAATTCCATTACTGTAGTCCTCAAAGGAATCCAAAATCATGAAAACCACTCGATGAAACCTTTTGTATTCAAACAATAATGGAGTAACGAACAGTGAAAAATACAAATATATATATATATATATATATATATATATATATATATATATATATATATATATATATATATATATATATATATATATATATATATATATATATGTATATATATATATATATATATATATATATATATATATATATATATATATATATATATATATATATATATATATATGTATATATATATATATATATATATATATATATGTATATATATATATATATATATATATATATATATATATATATATATATATATATATATATATATATATATATATATATATATATATATATATATATATATATATATATATTTCTAAAGGTTTAAAAATCATTAAGTCTCTTAATATGAGCATTTTCCTAATTAGCTTCAACAAATATCTATGTTCAATTAAACGTCAAATTTCATGCTCTAATACGTTTCCATATTCGGTATAATCTTTATTTATACGTATTTATGTGATATGTTGCTTCCATTATTAAAAATGTGCATTACACATATAACAGAATTTTACACATTCAGGATCTATAATATGAATAAACATGATTAAAAACAAAAATATTTTCGAAAAAATATCAAAGCATATTCACTAAAAATTGTTTCTTCTGAATCCATTGAACATCATTTCTTAATTTTATTTTTTTTTTTTTTTTTTTTTTGAGAAAACTCACCTCTGTCCGAAAACAACAAGTTTAGCGTTGTTGGATATAAAACATAACTTGAAAAATACGAGGGAGGTATTTAATAATATGCAGAAGTAGGGGAAAATTTCAATCCTCGCATTATTATTATTATTACTGCGGAAAAATAAGCAAAAAAATATTATACAGCTTTCTTTTCGGATTTAAAGTTTGAAGGGGAATAATTGCTTCCAGTGACTGACTATTATTCTTTTGCACACGAAGAATATCTTTGAATGAATTGAATTATCATCAAAAGAACTTTTATTAATGTTATTACTGGTATTTTTTGACTAAAAATATTCTCGAAAAATATTCTCACACTGTATGTAAGTACACATGAATATATAAATGAGCATACACACACTAATGAGAATCACTGGTAAATTCTTTTGTTAATTACTGCTCAATACGCGGATATTCCGCATCTTTTATTCACCTTGATAACATTTTCCCTTTCTATCTTTCGCTATTTTCTTCTATTTTTTATCTTGCTTTCTGTCTCCATCCATCGTAGCACGATTGTTTGACATTTCCTTTTCTTAGAGTGTTCCCTTTCAAATACTCCCACTTCTTTCCTCTCCATATCCCTCCGTGAGATTCCCTTCGTCTCCTACAGCCGGGGTAATATATTTCCTCTTATCTATCTCGCTCACCAGCGGCTGTACTCGTATCGTTGCGTTGGAGTTTATTTTACATTTCAAATTCTACGCGATCGACATTTCGGTTGATATGCAAATTTACATTCCTTTCTTTGACCTTTTCTTGGAATGCAAGTCTCCGGACTACTTTCTTTCATCGTAACGACTTTGAAAACAAAGACGCTAGAGCAGATTTGGCACAGAGAGAAATGCTTTTGCAACTGCGCTTCCCTGGTTGGTTAGAGGGGTTGTTACCCGTGGAGGGAACTTCAAGTGTTGACTAAATATAGCATTGTTTCCGCAAAGCTACTTTTCACGTTAGATCATTTGTTTCCGTTGGAACTGTACACCTTGAGATGGTTAGATGCACTTCTCAAGTTGGTTGATGAAAACATTACTTCTGCAATGGCAACTTTTTCCCTAGTAGACAAATTTTGCCATATTGACAAAACTCTTCGTATTGGCTTATAAACGCACTACCTTTGAAGCTACACCTACCGATGAGATTGAGAGAGATATTGCCTTTTCAACGGCACCTGTTGATTTGGTTGATGGAATCATTGCATTTGTGACGGCACTTTGCATTTCTATTTACATACATCAAAGAGAGGTAGTCGGCAATTTCATGAATCTGGCACACCTGGCCAAAACAATGCTAAATTTGCTTCCTAGCTTTCTAAAATATTCGCTGAATGTTTACCAATGTTTTGTAAAAGCCCCTTTCAACTTCTTGCATACTGATCAATCAACTAAAAGCTAAATGCGCTAAAAGGAAGGAAGTCAGCTGATGAATTGCACATGAACTATTAGCAGACATTTATCCAAATGTTATTTTGCACAAAGATCCCCTTTAGAGCTTTGTAGATTCTGTTCAGTCTCTTGGTGATAAATTTGATTGCTTTTGGATGCCCAGTGACAGCTTATGAATGAAAACATTCTTTATTCTTTTGAAAAGTCCCAATTAATGAAGATTTTGATGCTCAAAACCACCAGAATCTAGTAAGGATTGTTTTGGCTTATTTATATCATAGTTTCAATACTTTATGGATGATTGGAAACGCTCAGCCAAAAATTTCAGTTAACGGTTCTTTAACAATTAAATCATGTATGAATCTTCTTTTCGTTTGTATCTGTTAACACCTTTGAGGAAACTTCTGAAGAGATAATTACTATCAATTAAATACTTCACTTCTTTCAAAAGTGAGAGCTTGACATGTATCACTGAAGCGGCGGAGACCTAATGTCGGTACATCTGAACTTAATTATTTCACTTGATTAGGTAAAAGAACGATTTAATGAACATTTACACCAGATGATACACAATTTTTTATTTATACTTAAGTAGGATATTGTTTCGGTTTTTTAAATGTATAAAGATAAAAGGAATAGAGATCTAAAAAGACTGAGAGAGAGAGAGAGAGAGAGAGAGAGAGAGAGAGAGAGAGAGAGAGAGAGAGAGAGAGAGAGAGAGAGAATGGGGCTAAAATATTGGCTCCTCCAAGAAAGGTATTTATCGAGCTTATTCCTAAACACATGTACGCTCACGTACGCTCACTCTTGATATGTTTCTTAGATGAGCTGGCCGCGCATTAAATAGTCGCTGCATTATCGATGCTGGTGCGTAGTGGATTAATGTCCTGTGTGCCTTCCTTAGTTTTCCTGGTATAGTTTTTGGCACTATTAATCTACCTCGGCTTGCTCTTTCTGATATTTTTAGCTCCATGATGTTGTCAGTAATTCCTTCTATTTTCTTCCATGCTCGTATTATTATGTAGCGTTCTCTTCTCCTTTCTAGACTGTATAGTTTTAAAAATTACAGTCTTTCCCAGTAGTCAAGGTCCTTAACTTTTTCTATTCTAGCAGTATAGGACCTTTGTACACTCTCTATTTGTGCAATATCCTTTTGGTAGTGTGGGTACCATATCACATTACAGTACTCGAGTGTACTACGTACATAAGTTTTATAAAGCATAATCATGTGTTCAGCTTTTCTTGTTTTAAAGTGTCTGAATAACATTCCCATTTTTGCTTTACATTCAGCAAACAATGTTGCTTTTTGGTCAATGCATATAATCCTATTTAACATTACATCAAGGTCTTTAATTGCTTTCTTGTTTGTGATTGTCTCGTTATTAGGTCCCTTGTATGCATATCCATTCTTTCTCTGTCTCCATAATTTATTGATTCGAATTTATCAGAGTAAAATACCATCCTATTTATCTGCTTCCATTCATATATTTTGTTTAGATCTCTTTGTAATAAGTTCCTATCTTCATCACTAGTAATTTCTCTACTTATTCTTGTGTAATCGGCGAAACTTCTCACTACAGAGTTTTTAACATCACAGTCTATGTCTGAGATCATAATAACAAACAGCAGTGCAGCTAATACCATACCTTGTGGCACGCCAGATATTACCTGATCTTCATCTGATTTATCGTCTTTTCTAACCACTATCTTTTATCTGTTTTGCAGGAATTCTTTTACCCATTTTTCTATCTTACCCACAATATTATGCTTTCTCATTTTTTTTCTCTAATATATTATGGTCTACCTTATCAAAGGCTTTTGCAAAATCTAGATAGATCACATCAGTGTCTTTTTCATTTATCATATTTTTGTATATGTTTTCATAGTGTGCTATCAGTTGGGTTTGTGTACTTTTTCCGGGCACAAAACCGTGTTGACCTATATTAAACAAATTATTTTTTACCAAATGATCCATTATTTTTTTTTTATCACCCTCTCATACACTTTCATAATATGTGATGTTAGACTAACAGGTCTATAATTGCTTGTCTCTATTCTTGATTCACTTTTGAAAATAGGGGTTATATAAGCTAATTTATGTTTAACATATATCTCGCTCATATCTACACTTTATCTTAGCAGTATTGGAAGCGGCTTTGCGATAGTGTGTGCAGTTTTTTTTAACAGAATCGCTGGAACTCCATCTGGTCCGGCTGCCGATCCATTTTTAATTTCGCTTATAGCCTTGACAATATCTGTTTCATTAATATCTATATCCGTTAGATATTCAACAGTTTCTTCTCTCATTTCTGTTTCATTATCCTCAGTCGCAATTCTTGGCATTAACTCACTCTTACATTTTTCTGCTAATATGTTGCATATTTCCTTTTTTTTATTCGTTAACCGTCCTTCAATTCTTAGAGGGCCTATTTCTAATCTCCCTTTATTCATCTTTTTTGCATAAGAGTAACACTAGAACGGCCACTGATGGTTAACCCCCTAGAACGACCAAGCGGTCAAAATGACCGCAAATAAAATTTCCATTGCAGTTATGCTATTATTTTTTAATTTATAATTCCTTATTTATTTTTGGTAACTCATGATTATTCTATGATAATGGAAAACTGTTCATAAATTAAACAAGATGTGTTTCATTTAAACTAAATCCAATTAAGGGTACAAATTTTTGTTCAATAGGGAAACCCAATATTAAGGAATGAAATTAATAAAGATTACAATTGCTATAATAACTAAAAAGGCTGCAGAAATTGAAAGAGTATGTGAAAAAAAATATTAACATGGATACAGAAAAAATACAGGTAGGTTCTATGAACAATATTCACATAAACCCTGTTACACATACAGAGAAAACGCACACACACACACACACACACACACACACACACATATATATATATATATATATATATATATATATATATATATATATATATATATATATATATATATATGTGTGTGTGTGTGTGTGTGTGTGTGTATATATATAGATACACACACACACACAAACACACACACACACACATATATATATATATATATATATATATATATATATATATATATATATATATATATATATATATATATATATATACGTACATATATATATATATATATATATATATATATATATATATATATATATATATATATATATATATATATATATATATATACATATATATATATATATATATATATGTATATATATATATATATATATATATATATATATATATATATATATATATATATATATATATATATATATATATATATATATATATATACATATATAGATATATATATATATATATATATATATATATATATATATATATATATATATATATATATATGTATATATATATATATATATATATATATATATATATATATATATATATATATATATATATATATATATACATATATATATATATATATATATATATATATATATATATATATATATATATATATATATATATATGTATATATATATATATATATATATATATATATATATATATATATATATATATATATATATATACATATATATATATATATATATATGTATATATATATATATATATATATATATATATATATATATATATATATATATATATATATATATATATATACATATATAGATATATATATATATATATATATATATATATATATATATATATATATATATATATATATATATATATATATATATATATATATATATATATAATATGTGTTTGTGTTTGTATACGCAACACTACAATCCTTACAATGTATGATTTACTCGTTACATTTTACACAAATCTGTCCCAAACTTCTAAAATCATAGCAAATTTGTCAGTTTGCATTCGAGTGGATCGTGATGATCGAATATCAAATCTTAGGAATTTCATAACTCCCTTGAAATGTGCTCTTGACATTGTCTCTTGGAAAAAGGGAGGCACCCATTTTACTGACCAAAGGTTTTCAACAGATTGTTCTTTTGCAAGAACTCCTCTGGCATACATAATGCCCACAGTAGCATAAATCTAATCAAATGATATGTCCAAATCTCATCATTCAATTTCATTCTCGCTTCAGTTTCTGTACACTTTTTTGTGTGTTTGATAATGAAGTCCTCCATCAATAATGTGAAAGCGCTCAGAACTTGTCCAGAAAAAACTTGAAGTTTGGCAAGGGATGTTGGTCCCGGTATTTCTCGTTTTATGTTATGGGCTGTAATTCTCCCGGCATTGACAAGATCCTGTTCTATAACTTCCCACCGTGTTCCATCCATGCCAGTCGGAATAGTAATAGAAGTTGTCTGCACATCTACAATATCTTCTTGTTTGAATTAGCAACAGTGCTTTACAACGGTTCCTTTTCATTATCACTATCGTCATGATAATCATCATATTCAGATGAACTTTCTTGATTGGGGATATACTCGTTTTCTTCATCTTCCGATATAGGAACTCCTTCAGACTCGGATTCAGATAGTGTTGACAAATATGTCACAATTTCATCATTAGACAAAGAGCGTTTGTACTATTCTTTTTATCCTTTAGTACTTCAGGGGAAACTGACTGAAACGAAAACACGCCGCCAGACTTACAGGCGCCGGGAATACAAGCGGTCCAACGTTTTGACTGGTGCACCACTATAATTACCATTGTATTGCTGCCTAGCGGTCAAAATGACCGTTTGGTCGTTCTAGATATTACCTAATATATATCAAATGATTATAGCATATTTTAATTTAAACTAATTATCAATATATATCATGAAAAGTTAGGAAAAGTCAATGAGTATCAAGTTTGTAGGGGAAACATTATAATAGCTCTATGAATACGAAAATCAAAATGCGGTCAAAATGACCGCTTGGTCGTTCTAGTGGTAAAGCACTTTGGGTTTTTTTTTTTTTTTATATTTAGAAGTGTCCTTTCTTCTAAGTCCCTTTTTTTCATTTTCTTTCGATTGTATAAGCTTTTGTTCTGCATTTTCTATCTTACTTTTTATTTCCATCATTTACCACACATTTTTTTCTTTTGCAAGATTTTTCTTCCACTTTCTAATTTTTTTTAAATAAGATCCTTCTGTCTCTTGGTATGCATGTCTGTTTATTGTTTTTTTTTTTTTTTTCGGTACACATTTTTCAACAATTTTCTCCAGTATTTTGTACTGAATGTCCGTATTTACCTGTATATTATCACTTACGAATACATTTTTCCATTCTTTGTTCAGTTCTTCATTTATTTCTGACCATTTTATTTTCTTACTATAAAAATTATATTTTCCATAACCTTCCCAAAGTTTTGTGCTTTGATTATCTCTGCGATCACTTGCTTTGGAATGGACTATTAATCCAATGACATTGTGGTCTGCAATTCCCGTGTTATACACTATTATTTCTTTAACATAATTCACCTCATTCACAAATACTAGATCTAGGACATTTTTCCTTCTTATTGGAATGTGGTTTATTTGTTGCGTATTATGTTCTAATAGCATATCTTGAAGCTTTTCAAATTGCCTCTTATCTTCTGCGCTACTATTACCCTCTTTCTTTATATGTACTGTATATATACAACCACTTTCTTCTATCGGTTCTTTCCAATCCACGAAAGGAAAGTTAAAATCTCCGGATAGGAGTATATTCCAGTCATTATGGTTTCTACATATATCATCTATTTTTTCTATTATTATGTCAAACTCCTTATTATTTGGGGGTCTGTAAACTACAATATTCACTAATTTTTCAAATTCAAATTCTATCACCATCAATTCACATTCTCTGTTGCTGTATTTTTCACAGACTTTTCCTTGATTTATGTCTCTTCCATATATTGCGGTTACCCCTTGATTCCTATTTGTTCTGTCTGATCTATAAGTTTGGAACCACTTTATCTCGTCATCACTGCCAGTGTCCTGGGAATACCATGTTTCATTTATATTTAATATATCTATTTTTTTCAATTTGGGTTAGTTCTTCTAAGAACTCTATTTTCCTTTTAGGGTTACTCGTGACTAAACCCTGTGCATTCATCACTATTAAGGTTTGTGTTTCATCCCTATTATTTAATATTGGTAACATGAATTTTTCCCATGCTTCCTTCTTATTCTGATATGATGTTCTTTTCTTCCTTTCCCGGAATTCTGGCATTAAAAAATTCAACTTTTCTATTATATTTGCTCTTTCACCTTCATATTTATTTTTGTGTGTATACCTGCAATTATCCCCATATCTACACCAACCCCTGGCATTATAGATGCATTCTTTGTAGTTGGGCTCTAAATGTGCATATTTGGGTTGAAAGGCATCATATCTTTGGGCCTTTGGTATATAGCATGGTATATACGTGGCTTGTTTTTTTGTTTCTTTTTTTGTTTCATTTTTGCTTTCATTTTTCTTTTCAGTTTGCAAAGTTCTTTTACTTTCATTCATGGTTGTAGGATGCATATATCGACATTTATTGTTGAAACTACATCCTTATCCTTCTTTTAGCTTTTTGCATATTTTTGGATGTAGATCTCTGCATTCGTCTCCACATACGTCTGAATACGCACATTTATTATGGCATATGTTTGGATGCTTGTAGTAGCATCTTTCGCCAAATCTGCAATTCCCTCTTTACAGCAAATTGCAGACTATATCTTTCTTTTCTTTTTTTTCTTGTTCATGCTCTTCCCTAAAAGTATGTAGGTCTGAGTAGAGTGTCTTGGTTCTATTATTTGTTTCCATCTGATAATTAATTTCTTCGTAAATATGTTGTTGGATGGCATCATAAGTTATATCAATGATTTCCTCTGCATCCTTACATGCAGTATATCCTGTTCATTTTTTCTCTTCTTCTTCCTCTTCTTCTTTTTCTTCTTCTTCTCCTTCTTCTTTTTCTTCCTCTTCTTTATCTTCAACTATTTCCAGATCTAGTCTCGACTTAATTATATTTT